>NW_028277402.1:306607-613214 GCF_059751315.1 Micrasema longulum
CCGATGACAGGTCATAAGCCCCGTAGATGCCAAGACTTCTATATCCCCTCCTCTAAAATGTTCTTCATCTCTGTTGTAATAATGAATAATCGTCGTTTGTACATGAGATGATGATGTATGGAGGAAGCGAGGTCTGTATGTAAAGACAATCTATAGTGGCGTTCTATCTTCTCTGCCTTCCCCCGCGGAGAAACAGCGTGATGATTTGTTTGTTTAAATTAGTTTTACTGATTCTTTTTATTTAGTACTGCATATTTTGTTCAATACCTTTTTTTAAAGCGTCCTAGTTGTAATATATTACGAAAATGGCGCTATATAAATCATCCGTAATGATAATATCATTGGACATTTCGGAACAAGGCGTGTTAGAGCTGTCGAAACTTACGCCATTTGGCGGGAAAACAAAATGAAGGCTGCACACGGAGCCCACTTCCCCGGTGCGCTACTGCGGTGGAACGGGCGATTCGTAAAAGGAATAATATTGTGCTAGAAAATGGCGGCACTCTACGTGAATCAGCGGCCAACAGAGCTACGCTTCACCGAAAATGGAAAACAGATATTTTCCGAAACGATGTGGAAACCGCAGCGGATAGAAAATGACAACACCATCACGTGCAAGGACAATAGAGATCAAATTAGAATTATTCACGACAATGCAAGGTATTATTAGTGTAAACGAGAGACCACCGCTGTTTCCCCACATTTAACCACGTCACTTAAGTACATACGTATGCATTCGTTTTAACCCTTTTTCCTTTTTTATTTAATACTTCAATTAATAGTCAATGAGGAACTTCAACCCTTCGGGAAATTGGATACAAAAAATATTTTCTTACGCGCGGTAAAAATTAGAGCATCAAAAGTTTCTTGAAAATGTACGAACAAAATAATAAAATATATTTTTATAAAAACGCACTACTTTAAACGACGTCACTGGTTCATATGAACCAACCGATGATATGAGAGCCGTGAAGGATATCCGTTTTGGGACCCAATGGCATGAAATGCTCTCCCAGCAGAAGTGCGAAACTGTGAGAGGGAAGTGATGTTACGAAAAAAAACTCAAAACCCACTTGAACGTGGCATGTGGTAACAAAATATACATTTAAAAAAAAAATTATTTTGTTAATTTAAAGTAAAAATAATATTCATAGAATTAATCTGTAAAACGCCCTTAAGGCCCTAAAACGCGCTTTATTACGAAAATGGCGGTATATACGTTATCCATAATAACAATAAATCAATTCAAAGTGTTCAATTTAGTTGCGTTTATTTATTTTTTCTTCTTTTAAAAATCGTTCCTGGTTGTGTCACTATAAACTGTGTCTCTGTAATCAACTAATGTATGTATAATGTTTTTAATAAATAAAATCAAAGGTAACAATCAGAAACATCCATAACGTCAGACAGCATGTCTTGTCCGCTACCATAGAGCATACATTTAAAAGTATATAAATTAGTAGATTCTTGGGTCGAAAGATATCTCGACATTATTTAAGACATTGGCCACGAACTTTATGAGTTTTTGAGTTATGAAATTAATTTTAATTCATTTGAATTTTATTAACTTTCAATCGCCTGAAGACAATAACAATGCAACCAATAAATGCATCGCAACTATTTCTAACCCGGATTTTAACAATATATTTCATAATTCATAATGGCGAGCTTCTCTTGATTATACTTAGTAAGTAGGCAAGTCGGTTAGAACATTAAATAAATATTTATTTGTTTTATTACTTAAAATAAATACACGACCCTTTGCTTTCATATTCGTATCCGGACAAGCTGCGTGTTAATTAAAATTATTGAAATTCTATTTATTTTCTTAAATTCTGTTAAAATAATCAGCACTTAGGGCGTTCTACATTTAAAAACGAAAATTCAATCTATAGAATATTCCCATCCAAGTTAGTAAAGTTCAGTTATTTATAGAAAAATAATTAGTAAAAACTGTAAATCAACAATATACGAATAGTCCAAAAGTGTTAAAAATAGTCTAAAACAATAAAAATAGAATTAAGAGAGATATTAATGAAATACCAAGGAAAACAGTTTTTTTTATTATTATTTACATATAATATTACATTTTTATTATTAAAAAAAAAAAAAAAATATTTTCACGGGACTCACCAAGACAATTAATATGGCTTGTCGGTAAAGGTCCTATACATTAAAATATATGATAACACTACATACTTGTATAATAATAATTACTACTAACTTAAATATAAGGAGCGAAAAAAAAGTACATATAAATTATGTTTTATAATAATATTTAGAAAAATGTAAAAAAAAAGTTAAAATATTTATTTGGAAATATGTACTCAAAAAAGTGAACACACCAATTAAAGATGAAGAAAAATAATGCGTATGTGCCGTATTAGGTGCGATGTAATAAAAAATCCGGAAAGAAGCATATTTTTCAAGGAGTTCAAACAAATTATAATTTAATTTAAATAAGTTGAGTACATCTAATCTCCGCGTTGTGGTATCGTGATAAGCGTTTGGTTATCACACACGATGTCATGCATTCGAGTCCCGACAAATTTCCCAGTGCCTACAGAATAAATATCAATATCGAGTCAATATTATTTTACTGTCCTTGGACTGGCGTGAAACATAAGATGCATAATATTTTTCTCTCCTGAAAAAATATTCAAGTACGCTTCCATGAATGAACTAAAGCTGTGTTTTTTTTTTACTTAACTAATTTAGTTAAGGATTCCACCGGGGCTGCATTCGCCGAGAATGCATGTACAAAAAAGGAAGAATGTATTTTTTTTGTGTGTACAAACAAGATTCGTTTTATATTGATCCCAATCAGAGTATATCCTTAAATTCCTTATTATTTCCACCCATTTATTATTTTTCACTAGATTTTTGGTAACACTAAAATAATATCAACTGACATTCAATACATTTTTGACAATCGCATTCCTAAATTAAGTGTGCCCCTGTTGGTGAGCAGAACAGAGTTTGACATTTGCAAAAATAATTCTTCATTTGAAAATTAATTATCCAATGTTTTGGAACTCAAGCATAAACAAGTACCTACCTAGGTACCTACTCAAATTCAATATTAAAATATGATTTATTTTTAGATTTGGAATTCAATCGTAAACAAAAACAGAGGTGCCTACTTATCAAATTTAAGTTACACCATCTTTTTTTACTTTTATGCGAACAGTTTTTACTCGCTTTCACGCACAATAGGGTATTTTCATAAACTGGGGATATGATTTTTAATGTATTCAGTATTTAAAGAATATTTTTACGATTCGAACCATATAACTATCAAAATCTGAAACGAATGTTTTCATTTATAATTTCCTATTTAAAGTTTGATAGAAATAAAACGGCCCGTAACTGGCCAAAAGGGTTGATGACGTCACGCGTGACTTATATATCCTACGTTCACTCAAATCCTATACTGAGATACTCCGACGCGGGCGGATTGTGGCTTTTTATTTGTTTTTTCTAGTTAAATTTCGTCTTTTCCTTTGTTTTTTTTTTATTTTCATTTATAAACATCCATAGCATTATGACTAAAATTGGTTTTTTACAAGGAAAGTCCGATAACTTGCCCAAAATAGATATAATCACGATGGGTATTTTTTCTCATCCAATACAAACGTTTTAAGTTCGAGTATAGAAATGTAAAGGCCGTAAGGTAAGCAAATATATAATGTTTGCTTCCAAAATGTATTCATTCAAATAGTTGTATTATTTGCATGTACTATAAATATATTGTTTAGCGTACATTTAATGCAAAAGGGAAGTAACGTGACTTTGACACAACATAATCCATAAAATACCATTGCTTGTAAACATCTCTGTTGCTCGAGTGTGTGTTAATGCCTTTTTTTATTAAATGTGATTTACTTAATATATCAGCTAGGGTAAATTACGGAGACAGTGCCATAGATTACATTCAAGTAAAACGGACGGGTGATATTTGAATGGTAAAAGGTCGAGTCACCCCAGCAGAACTTAAAGTTAGAACCAAATCGTACTCGGTGACGTTGATTTGCGATGAAGTCTAGGAAATAATAGATTCCTGCAAGTGTGAAGACTGTCCAGCATCTCAAGGTCAGTTGCCATTTTGTAAATGCAATAAATTTCACAAATAAATAAGGTAGGTTTTCATACAGCAATTTTTTTTGTAATTTTATTTTTTATTCATATAGAAAACCAACAGTTCCACAAATTAAACTAAGTAACATAAGTACAGAAATATAAACGATAACGTTCAAAGAATAAACTGTTTTGGTATTGTAGTACCTGTCAAGCTTTATAAGTGCTAATTTCAGTACCTACTGTTAGTAAATGTTTATAGTCTACAGTCTACATCATAAAATATAGTATTTTGTACTGAACAAGACCTATGGAAAAAAAATAGTGGTTTGTTTTTTTTTAAATCTCGTTTCATAACGTTCAAATGCGTTCAACCATTTTGTCTGCATTTTTTCATTAAGTACTAGGAATGGCGAAAAAAGCTTTATTTTGCGTCTTCACCGTAGTGTTTGTGCACATCGGCATTAAACAGTACTTGTATCTTATAACTAAAGACATTTTATGCGCGTTAATTAGTTAAAACAGTGTAAAACAACCGATTACAACAAAAACAACACGTAGACTATACAAATTCGTATGAATTTGTTTGAACGGTCAGTCAAATTCGTAACGCGTGACGTCACAAGCCCATACGGCATCCGAATGTTCGTTTTGGCGCCAATTTAAAGTATACGTTTTTAAACCGCTCTGAAAAATTAACGCGTGGACATAAAAAAATAAAAACTGTACAGTTACCATCGTAATTTTTTTTTCAATTTTTTTGCAAAATAAAAAAAAAACGTGAAAATACCCTATTAGGCATTTCGGTTTCAAATTAAATGTCAAATTCACGTGAAAAAACCGGCTGGCGGTTAAAGAACGACTAAATAGCGTAGGGCTGAACTAAGCGTTTGGGCATGACTTAAGTGTCATAATTTTTGACGGCTCGGGGTGCGTCTATGTGTACTAATAAGTCAATGGTTTCATTTTAGAAAACCGAACCTGTTTTTTTGGTTACGTAATAGCATAGTAAAGCAAATTATACTTAATAATGTTTTATCTTGAGAGGAAACGCGATCTGACTTTTTTTCATGTTTTCACTCCCTATTTTCATCATCATCATCATCATTCCCTCTCCGCACATAATGGTGCATAGGGCACTGCATTGGTACACCAATCGCAGCGTATCTTGATCATTTTTGATACATGAAGGTTAGATGATCAGTCTTACGCTTCAGACTATGAAATATTCTAGTGTAAAAAACACCCTTTCAAATAATATTTCATATCAACCATGTTGGGAATCGAACCCGAGACCTCTTGCACGGTAGACAAATACACTAACCATTACACCACGAGGCCGACAGATTATTCCGAACAGATTAGTTAGATTATTCCTATTTTCACCCTGGGTTATTGCAATAAAAATCAGTACCATCGGCGTGTCTCTATTGTTTTGCTTTATTGATGAATAGTTTATTATGGGAACTATGGTCCTTAAAATGTAACATGATCAGAATGACAGTTGTCAGAAAATGTCCGACATAACTTTGTAGTAACGTCAAAGGAGTTATTTATATTGACACACGAAAAATCATTTATATCTGGCGTGTTAATTAATTTTTTTAATACAATGCTTGAAACATAAATCAACATTTATATATAAAATCAGCTTTAAAACTAAAAGAAAACTAAAATAAACCTAATTATTAACGACGTTCTTACAAGGTTACATCATTTTGCAAAAACGTTAGAGATGGGACAAATTGATCAATGTAAATTGATCGAATAAAAAAAAAATCGTTTGATGTTGTTCATGAAAAATGTATAAATGTCTCATTTGTTGGTGAATAATTGTATTAAACACACTATAATAGGCTTGTTTTTGCGTTTTTTATATCAATTTTCGAAAACAGAGTTTCATGATTGCACGAAGTAACATAAAGATCCATTTGATCGGTGATCAGTAATTTCCCATCACTAATGAAATTAGTTTGACAGCTCTCATTTTAATCAAGCTAAATGTTAAGGACTATAGAACCATCCAAAAACCTATAAAAACGTCCAGTTTTACTCTGCGGTCTTCGGGCGCACGGTATACAAATATGATAACTATATTTGAATAATACAAAACGTACTGATATAGAAAATTTCATTTTTACACACTGTTTTAAAAAAATAACAAAATCGTTTCAGTTTTGAGGTGCGGAAAATGGGACAACGAAACGTCAATTTTTTCTATTTTAGTAAGGCATAAAAGGTCCGAAATGCAGTTGTCTTTTTATAGCATCGGGGAGGCATCTTCAAGATAGTGAAAGAAAATCAATGTTCAAATACCTATTTATCAAAATTCCCTGTCCCGCATATCCTCACAATTTATGTGATGCGAAACACAAAAATAATAATGTATATTTAAATGTCTAAGTTTAACTAAATACAATAATTATTATTTTATTTTTTTCATTTTTTTTCCTTTTGGTACTTTTTTTATTTCATAATATATTTCTTTTTCATGAAAACAAAACAATCCCTCATAGGCATGGCCTGTGCGTGGGTATACTAAATCTAGAATACATTATGAAATTTTAAGTGTAGATGTATACGCAGTATATAAAAATAACATAAAAATTGAAAGTTACATTCAGGTTGGTTTATTTTTAACATGAGTAAGTGGAAAATATGAAACAGAAAAAATAAAAATATATGCTGAGCAATTTACTATCAATCAAATTATCATCAAAGTTTCGATTGTGTGCGTTGAATAACTATCCCAGTATAAACTCAAATCTAGACATAGCAAAGCATTGGCGGGTTCAGCTCGTTAATTATAAAGTTAACCCAGTCTACCCTAACCTAACTTAACTTCACAGAACGTTAAATAAATAAAAAAATAAAACAATGATTTTTGTTGTATTAGAATTAAAGAGGCTAAGTGATGTTCAACTCTTTTGTTAAACGTTCATTTAACAAACGGCCTAGGCATTCAGTTGAATGCCGCCATTGAATGAACTGCCTAGCCTCTCAGTTGAGTGGCTGATTGCACTGTTCGGCGGCGACATTTACATAGTAGTACTTGAACATCTATATTCCTCTCTCCATCTGCTGAGTTTTTTTAAGTTAAAGAGCTGAGACCTCTATTAAATGTGTAAAGTGGCCACTTAAACCAGCCAATGACAGGTCACAAACCCCTATGGATGCCCAGACTTCTATATTCCCTTCTGTAAAATGTTCTTCATGTCTGCTGTAATATGTTAATATTAACAGCTCCCTAGGGGGTTGAATCCAGGCCTTGTCTACAAATATTTGGACAAACTCAAAGAATTGTTCTTAATCATTTTATTGTGTATTTAATTTTCAAACGAATAGTAGGGTACAATAATTTTCATGCATCACCTACCAGTGGTATTCAAACCAGACAGACACTCGATTATGAAGAGACGGTATCAGGTTCTATTTTTGTGTTATTTTCGTAGTTATCGTCGTAACACTGATTTCGGGTTGACCTACCTACTCGATAACTATGTCTCTTGGCTTATGACGCCCGGTAAGTACTTACCATGAATGAAAATCAGACGCGTTAATATAGTATTATAACGCCAACATGTTAAATTATATAAAATGCCTAGACTTACAACCTAGTCTGAACGGTGAGTGGGGTAAAGTGGTCGACTAAACCAGCTAAAGACAGACAATTCTTGAGCCTTGTAAATGTTAAAAGACTTCCATACCTGCTTGAAAACCCATACTATGTGTTGTATACTTATCTCTGTTGAGATGATGTAATTATTTAGTTGTTTATATTGTAGTATTTTTTATTTATTTTAATTTAAATCTTAAAGTAGGGCACACATATCATACATATTGTTATGTGTGTTCTAATAATAACATTGAAAATATATTTAATTTATAAATTGTTTATCACATATGTCATGACCATTATTTTAAATTTCGATATGTTTTTTTCTTCATAAATATTTTTTTCCATTTCGTAATACTTTTTAATTGCTTTAAATAAAATTGAATTTTGTGACTTTGCCTTTTTCCTAAATGGAAGTCTAATTTTGTTCTTTTCTCTAGTATTGTGATCGTGTTCATGCTGGTTCCGATCAATTTTTTTCCAAAATTCTGTTTTTTTATTAGAGTTTATAATTTTATGAACAAATATCATTGTATTGTAAAATATTCTTTGTTTATATGTTAATAATTTCATTTCATTTACCATCGACTTTACCCTCGTTTATCTGTTTTTTTTCAAAATGATTCTAAAGGCTTTATTTTGTAATACAGTTAGTTTATCTATGTTTTCTTTGTTTGATAAAAATAAAATGCTACTACAGTAGTTAACGTGTGGTTCAATAATTGCTTTGTAAATAGTTTTGCAGGAGTCCTTATCAATAAATCTTCTGATCCTTCCCAAAATTGATATTTCTTTTGCAATCCTATCTATCACCATCCTAGCGTTTTGGTGAAATGTAAGTTTTGAATCCAACATTACACCTAAATATTTAATTTCAGTGACTTCAGTATTTATTAAATATGATACTGTTTTTTTTTTTAAGTAGCTAAATAGTGCAGAGCCAAATCTACCATATAACACAAAAAAAACACGTATCATTTTCAAAGAACAATATAAAAATAACATTTTATTTTTAAATGAATAAAAGTAAACAGACGGTACCAAAAAAAAATCAATTTTTGCAGGAAACATAAATTAAAGTCTTTTTATATGTCATGGTGGTCTTCGCATGGCATTCGCAGCCATTGCTTGAACAGGGGTGAGTGGATCCATCCTGCATTGGCTAGTATATGTTAAAATATTTAAAGAGGAATACCGGTTTCGCGGCCTACGAGTATCTCTAAGCTTAGACTCAACCAAACCAAAGATTAAAAAGATCTCTCTAGAGCTGCTGTTGCTGCATATGGTTCCCCTGTTCCGGCCGAATCTCTATTCCGGTCCGCAACACGCAACAAACGCGACTTTATGGTGCCCCGGGAATTTCAGTAAAGTTAAACACATATAAGCTGGAATGTCTCGTAAAATGACACCTACTAAATTATAAATATCATTGACATGTCTGTAATAAGTATCATGATATACATACATCGTGATATACAGGGTGTTCTTTAAACCCTGTCACATCCGAAACCACAATGATCAGTATGAGCAAGAATTTATATTGGCACATTTAAATATTTTTTTAGAACGAATAAAATTTTAAAAAATAAAACATCAAAAAAAGCAAATGGTTGCTTACTTCTGCAGGGGCGAAACGAGGAGGGGGAAGGGGGGAGTCTGACACTGCGCCGTGCTTCCCTCACTTCTCCCCTGCAGAAGTAAGCAACCATTTATTTTTTAAATATTTTATTTTTTATTTGTTTCTTTATTCTAAATATTTTTTAAAATATGCTATTATGTCTTCTTGCCTATACTGATCATCGTCGTTTCGGATGTGACAGGGTTTAAAGAACACCCTGTATATTCTTCGAACCCTGTTTTTAGTAAATATTTCATGTCAACCTTACCGGGAAACGAACCGAAGATCTTATGCATGGTAGGCAAACTGGACCACGAGGCGGACTATATATTATTTTATCGGTCTATACCATGCCACAAACAGACGTAATATGTTACATAAGTTAGTATAAATATGGTATTATGTTCTGCATTGACCATAAAGCAATAAAGTGAGTCGTCTGAAGTGAAATCGAACCGCGAGCCACAGTTGGTTAGCCGTGCCCATATCGAATTTACAAGACAGAAGTTAAATAGCCCAAGGTTACTCGTGATTTCTCCTTGGATTTTTCTCATAAATATGAATTCAGTACGTATCACATAATGACGCCATAGAATTGATATATTTTTTACAAAATTGCTGGAAATTTACCCGCCATATTTGATGCGAAAGTTTTTATTGAGTAGGTATGTTACAAATAATATATTATTATTTATATCTTGAGATATCTAACCAATACTTTTAAAGTTTACATTTACATCTTCTTATCACCCCTGCCGATTATTTATATTTTGATGAATTTATGATTTGGAGTTACCAAAAAAATGTTCAGTTTTAATACATGACTATTATATGTACACAATTAAATTTCAACTTCCACAATATATATGAATTAAAGTTATCAAAAGACGTAGAGCTTATTTCGCCTTGTGGGTCCCGAGTACAATTCCTAGCGGCTTTGGCGAGAAATATTTGTTTTAAGGCGGTTGAACACTACAATATTTCACTGTCTCTGGACTGGTTACCTGAAGCGAAGACTGATCACCTAACCTTCATGCAACAGAAGATCGAAATGCGCTGCATTTGGTTTACCAATGCGGTGCCCTATGCGCTAATGGGTGTGGAAGGTGGAAAGAAAGAATGCACATTTTAAAATTTATATTTAAAGCACTAACTTTGTTGTTATTCAATATGTAATTAAAATTTATATTTATTTCATTACCGACCGGTTTCGAAGCCAAACAAGCTTCCTTATCTAGATTTTGTATTTAGAGTAGACCCTGTTAAAATTATAAAATAGGGTAATTTTCATTAGTAAATGAGGAAGTTGAGCCCTACGAATAAATGTTTTAACAAAAACGAACTACATAGAACGACATTAGTTCATACGAAGCCACCAAAGATAAGAGAGTTTTGAAAGACTTTCGATTTACGGTAAGTCAACGGATCAATCGGCAGAACTGACCGAGAAGAAGCGGAAGAAAACTTGAGACGTTACACGCAGAGTTATTTCAGAAATACATATATTTTTTTAAATATACCTAGGTGAAAATACGATACGTTCAAATTTCGAAAAAAAATTTTTGGCTTTATTTAACAGTCTATTAACAAATATATATTACCGCTGAACTACCTTTTTTCTCGACAAGGAAGCTTGTGCACCCTCGAAAACGGTCGGTAATAAAATAAAATAAATATTAAGTGGTCAGACAAAAAGGTTTTTATTTATTAAATTGAAATCACAGAATGAACAATGATTTGGCGAAAGCCGACAGTTTTTGAAATATTTTTCAACGGTACTGCGGTTGTCCTACGAACGCCGGCGGCAGCAGTGTTGTTCCGGAGACCACGGTTGTTTACCTTTCTCGGTTACGTTGTCGCTCGTCATCTCCTCGTAATACCATCACTCTCTCCTTCCTCTTGCGTTTTCTCTTTCAAGACCGCCACATTGCATACAGTGCCGCAACACCGGCAGTGTCGTGCAAAACCACTTGTGATTTCTTTGGCCGGACTACTTTTTCCTATCACCGGTGACTCAAACTGACCTACGTCACGCTACTCACACCCTCGCTTGCAGTAATCACCTTGAAGAAAGTATCTTTGATCTTATTTTCGCGAATCGTGTTCCAGTTACTCACGTTGTCTACGGATTGATTCATTATTTTATTGGTTTCTCCGTTTCTCCGTTTCATAGTTTTATTTATTTCATTTTATACATTTATTGTACAAATAAGTATACATATTTAATACCGCGGAATCTATATAAAACTGGTGGATTAAAAAATAAATTAGGAGCGTCCTTTGGTTAGGATAGTCTCCATCTATCTTCTCTATCTTCAGGCGTTGCCTATTAGATGAATTAGTTCAACCGGATGAATCTCACCCACATGATGAAGGTTTCAGCTCTTTTACTTCACAAAAGTCGACAGGTGGAAGAGTTGAGGAAATGCAGATGTTTAAACATAGGCAGAATGGTAAATTTTACACTGTGTGCTATATGGCCACTTAAACAATCCAACGACAGGTCATAAGCTCTGTAAATGCCTAGACTTCCATATTCCCTTCTCAAAAATGTTATCTAGGGAGGAAATCCAGCCAGTCTGCAAACATTTGGATATACTCAAATCATTGTTGGATTTCTATCTACTTGTATTTTTAATTTGATTTTACCCAGCTGATGTGTTAATCAAATCAATACCATTTTTACTAATATTTAATAAATTCGCAAATGCCCGGCTAATAGTCTATCTTTAAAATAATATTTCTCTAAATGTTTTCATATTTTTTCGTATTCTATAGGATCGTAAAGCTGGCTTCCTATAACGGACATGTTTTATATCTATGCTTCATATTATTACTGAATTATTTTTTTAAAATTTGGTCATAAAGTAGTACAAAAATTATAAAATAAGAATGTCCTAATATTAACTTAAATCTAATTATCGTTAAACAATATATTAATGCCGCCTATGCCTACCTTCGGATGTCTTTCTTTATTTTGCTAACCATAATCTTGGAACAAAGCTTTTTTTATTTATTTTATTTTGGTTTACTGTGTGTATGAACACATGAACACTTGATAAATTATTTACTCTGTTCTATGTTTATTTTTCATTAACACTCTTCCATGCGCCTTGTAACTGCAAGACAATTGGTAATTAACCATAAAATACCTACATTTTCTAAATGGGTTCTAGAATTTCAACAGTCCCTGCGCTCATTAGCTGCAAGACTCGTTATAATCTAACTTCTTATTTTGAAAAACGATTTTTTTTAAATTTATTCAAACTCTAAACTTCATTGTCAAATTAAAACATAATAAATGAGGGCTAGGCTAGCTTACTTACAGTCCATTATGTTATGTAGCTGAAAGACGTGCTGTAATCTAGCTCCTTTCTGTTAGATCACAATTGGAAACGAGGAATTAGAGTCTTAATCGTCCATGCGCTCTGTAGCTGCAAGACGTGCTGGGATATTTATTTAGTGTCCAGCGCCCTAGAGGTAATTTTCACAAAAATGGCGCTGCAAAAATTATCCAACTATAATATAATGATGCGCTCTATAGTGCTCTTGTGGTCATTTTTCACAAAAATGGCACTGAAAAAATTACCCGGAATAAATAAATAAAATATTCATTAATATTTCTTAACTATACACACTTGAAACTTACACTTCATCAAAACACTAAGGTGGTAACGAAAAAAATTGCGAAGAAAAAAAAAATATTTTGGGAAGAAAGAAATCAATGCGCTATGTAGCGGCAAGACGTGTTGGGATATTTACTGTACAGCGCCCTTGAGGTGATTTTTACAAAAAATGGCGCTATATAAATTATCCTCAATAATAATAATAACCAAAAGATTTGTTAATAAGGGATTTATGCGAAATCACATGCAACACAAATACTGAACTATTATCCGCAGCAGCACATTTTCCTATCAAACTAAGAAAATTTAAACAAATTCACAATGTTCCAAATAAATAAATCATATTATTTGCGTATATTCTATCATACAGGTTTTATAAGTTAAACTCTAAATGTCGAAAATCTATTTGCAAAAGAAAGAGTTAGAATGTCGTCATGGACTGTGTAATGAAATACATATGTTCGAAATTTTGAAATATGGACAATGTGAGCACACCATAGAGAATGTGCGCGCTTTTTAACTGCGGAGCACCAACCATATTGTTTATTTTTCCACGTTATCTTCTCGGCAGACACGAGCCTGTTATGGTTTATTCTTTAATATTACTTGTGCCGACCGTGGTGTTTCGTCTCCCAAATTGTTTTATTGCTGGTATAAACTTGTAAATAGGTCCCTGGGGGGAGCAATCCAGTATTTGTCTGCAAACATTTGGACGAACTGGAAATTAAATTGTTTTTTTTTACATTCTAACAACGTCCCTTGTAACTGAGCTTTGCCAGTGGCGCACATCAAATAGGACAAGGATGGATTTGCATTTGAAAAATTTCCATAAATAACCACACGTATTTTTTCCCTGGATTATTTCTAGTCGTTTGTTTATATAAGACGTGTTGATCTCTGTCCGTCCATTCTCCCCCCTTCTCATTAATCAGCATAGAGTTTGCGTTTCGCAGAAATAATTTAGTTAACTTTCCTCTATCGACTGCTAACAGAGAGTTGTTCACTGGGACTCTATAGCAGCTGCGGTCGTATGGTGGGCTTCGGGATCTCCTAAAGACAATTATTTCATATTCCATGAACTGGAGACTAGAATAAGTATTAAGACAAATCACCCTTAAAGTAGTTCATTCAATTTATATGTAAATGTATGTTAACATTATTTATTTATTTATTTTGATTTGGGAAAAAAACAAAAGTTTTTACATATATTGGATACAGCAAATAAGAATATATATAAACGAAAATTGTGAAAACGGTCAATATAAATTTTCCACAGTGGTGTACGCTATTGATTAAGTACATTTTCGGCATCTAAATGAAAAAAAACGCAGATTTGCTTAAGTTTGTGTTGTAGTTTGTAATTTCTATTATTGATGTGAATGGGAATAGCAACTGACAAAGGCCTATTTCAGACGGATCGTATAAAATCCACACACGGCGGTTAAATAACTTGTATTTATTTATTTAATAATATTTTACTTGTTATATTAATCAAGTGGCAGGCAAACGCACTACCAGTCCACCATAAGAGCGACAAATCCTCATTCGATTTCCTTATGCAGAATTTTTACCTGAGAGTAGCCACGTAATAAAACAATAATACCATTTAACTATTTAACCGTAATTTTTTTCGTGTCGCGTCGTGTGGATTTGTACGACCGGTGTGAATAAGGCATAAGGCTCTTCATTTATAATTCACATAAATCGCCAAAGGAACAATGAAAGCATATTAAATTCGATTATTACTACGCGGTGATTATAATTGTAAATGCCAATGAATTTTTGGCCAAAAAATTACGTTTCAGCGAAAACGGTTTCGGGTGTGCGCGGGGATTTTACTGTATATTTATATAATAATTATATATTTATATTCATAAGTCCATTGCAGGTGAAGTGGGTCAACTGACAAAAATCATTTAATTATTTTTATGTAGTATTTATTATCATATTATTTATCATTAGATGTTCCAAATAAAAATATTATAGATTTAGAATATGTGATTTTACTCAATGACGAATTCTCAAAAAATGCCAAATGTATTTTTTCCGGACGTTAACCTATCTAGATACTATTTTTTTTGTTCAATACATATTTCTTTGTTATTGAAATAAATGTGCGTGTTGCTATATAGTCAACTCTCAGCATTTTGTAGTTTCAAATTCTGATGACATTTCTGATGTCGAAATGCCGGAAAATCAGCAAAGCTGTACTAGTTCATTTCAACACAAAGAAAGTGCGCAGTTGAACTTTGTGTGTTTTCGAAAAATGATTTTTTTATGCAACTATATTCCATTTTAATGAATGCTTTGATTGCAATAGTATGAATTTGCATTTTGAAACTTCACTAAAAATATATTCAAATGTATTTTTAATGATTATGTTGTTTTCAGGTTCAGGTTCAGGTTGAAGGAAATACGGCGTTTATTGGCAAAAAATAAAGCAAATACACGCAATACAAAATAAGTATTTGACATTGAATTGAATTTATTTATTTATACATCAACAGTTCAAAGAACCTTTTACAAAAAAATAATAATTTTCGGAAATAATTACAGCAGTGCACAATAATCATGTAGTACATAGTGAGAAATAAAAGAATAATTAAAACTAAACAATTTAGTAAACATAAAATATAAAAAGTTAAAAATAAACATAACATTTCTAAATAAAAGATAGCAAGAACCATGAGAAAATCTTATGTACTAAATATAAATATAACACAGTAAAGTTGAGAATAACTAGATAATAATAATAAAAAAATTATACAACATAGTACTTTAAAAAAATGTAAGTTTTTTGAGCAATAAAACAAAAATAAAAAAATACTAAATAATACCTCTATTTAGTGAAATCATCATCATCAGTTGGTTGGAAGAAGTTGCCATTTAGCAATAAATCCACCAATGTACAATTTAAAATTATGTCTAACATGTTAAATAAAGAAATACAAAATCTCGTATTCCAGGAAACGAAGTTAAATTTAATAATATATTTCAAAATAAATCCATTCTTTTTCTAAAAAATAACGTCAAAAAAATAATCCTAACAACTTCACTAGATACAAAAATACCTGTTCTAAAGATAAATTTATCATATATATTCCACATATGTACACTATAATAATATATTATAATAACAATTATTGTACTACATTGTAATGAAAATAAAGAAATAACATAAATAAAATACTAAAAACATTTATGAACTAGGTAAAAAATTTTAAACAATGATTAAAAAATATAAAAGAATATTGGTCAAAAAAATCATTAAATTATAATTAAAATTAGTATATATTTTTTTAAATAGTTCGAATTCCGAAAACTAAAAAAAAGCCCTAAAACTTAAGTACCTAAACAAAAAGAAAAGAAAAGTTGTAAAGAAAAAAACGAATAGAATAGGTTTAGTTCAATATAATTTCTGGTATTTATTACGCTTATTTTTAAATCTATTTTATAAAGCATATTTTTGTTAGGTATGCACGAAAATGGAGAGATCTAAGAAAAAAAAAATCTTTTTTTTTCAAATTGTAACAAACGTTTAATAACCAGTCTTCAAGTCCATTTTTTGCATTTTTATAATAATAATGATGATTATTGGTAGATAAAGTACCAATATAGCACCTCGTTATGTATTGTAGAACTCCAACTATCCGAATGTACTGGGACCGGACGTTATTCGGATAATAATAATTTCTGATAATTGGATTTCTTCCAAAAAAGGGTCTATTTTAATTAATTACTGTGTGTATGTTGGAAATGCGAGAAAAAACTGTTTTTAAATGAAAAGAGCTTTTATTTAATTAAATGAAAAGGCAACACTTTTACGTGTTAAGCGTAGTTACAACTGCTGTGCATTAGTACAGTATGTACGTACGGTACTGTAAATGAAAGTCATTGCATGCTGAACATCTCGGTCAAAGTAAGCTGTTTGACTGTCATCATCCGTTTTCGGGCAGCCAAGTCGCGCATCCGCTAGACAGTGAGAAGTTGCATGTGGTTACACTCGGGAATTCGATTCGGATAATCCGCGATCAGGATAGTCGTGAGTTTGGATAGTTGGAGTTTTACTATATAAGTATTTTGCTATGCTACCCACCTTGTCCGTAAGGTATTAAAAAATAATTTTCTAGGAACGTGTTATAAATCATTGGTTTTTGTATTAAGTATACACGTAATATTTACATTAAAAAAATAGTAAATTTATTAATATTATTTTAGTTCAGTTGGTCGAATAGCACGCGTAATCTGTGTAATATGAGTCAGTTTGTAAAATGTTTATAAATATTTACAAATATATTATTTTCCGTCTCAGATATCGTTTCTTAGTACATATTTTAATATATTTTATGTATTGTATATTCTGATTTTTAATTGTTTCGATTATTGTTGTGAACGTTTGGGATATATAATTTTATTTTCTTTTTGCTTTGTTACGCCAATGCTTTTCTCTCGCTTTATCCCTTAACTCTACTCATTGAACATACCGTAGGTACAATAAACAATTACTGTCGCAGCTTATATGATTATTTTTGCCTTTTTGGTAGCCGACTCGGAGATGGCCGAACGTTCGTTAATCCCTAGATTTTATTGTATGTAATACACAGTGTGTAATGTAGCCGAATATATAAATACGTAGGTGACGATATGAGAAATCCGCTCAGGAGTGAAAGGGCTGTAGGGATTAGTAGTTAGAAGAGGGCTGTGATAAGAGATAGGCCCGGAGCGGCGGTGGGGCAGGTCCCGGGCCCAAGTGGGTCAGTAGGGCGCGCCCCCGCCCTCAGCCGCGCTCCTAACATAGACCTGGTTCGCTGGAAAGTAGGTCGCCGACTCACTTTCACTTATTACACGGGGCCCCCCGCCCCCCCTAATCGCGCTCCATTGTGCCCCCCGCCCCGCGCGCGCCCGCCGCTCGCCCGCCGTCGGCGGCCGCGCGTCTCCTCAGTCGCGACTCTCGCCTCCACGCGGCGACATTGTGCTCCGCTGCGCTCCCCGCCCGCCGACAGTAGTGACATCCCCCTGTACGCGCGCGGACGTCTATCCAACTTCCCGAAACGTTTCGGACAAAAATGGTGTTTTCTTTTTTCCCACTTTTTTTTGCCGGTGAAAATTTAATCGTGAATAACAACAAGCCGTGAAAAAGAAATTCGTGATCAGTAGTGGTCTCGAGCAGCGGCCAGACGAGAGTGAGATAGTCAGTGAGTGCGTGTGATGATAGTAGACATGGAGCAGCAGTCCGCGCTGATGCCCCTTAACATGTCGCCCTTCGGGTCCGGCGAGGCGAGCGGGCCGCCGCCGCCGCAGTACGCGCTGCCCGGCCTGGCTTGCCAGGGTCCGCTGGAGAGCTACTCCCCGCAGTACCAGGTGTACAACATGCCTAACCTGGATGCCTCCTACCTGTTCGCAGGCAGCGCCGAGGGCAGCTCCTACATGGCGCCCGCGCCCGGCGCCCCCGACCAGACGGACTCCAAGGACGTGATCGAGGAGCTGTGCCCCGTGTGCGGGGACAAGGTGAGCGGCTACCACTACGGCCTGCTCACCTGCGAGTCCTGCAAGGGCTTCTTCAAGCGCACCGTGCAGAACAAGAAGGTCTACACTTGCGTGGCGGAGCGCTGTTGCCACATTGACAAGACGCAACGGAAGCGCTGTCCATTCTGCCGCTTCCAGAAGTGCATGCACGTCGGCATGAAGTTGGAGGGTGAGTACCTTCCTTGTCTACCCTTACTAATTCTGAGCTAACCCACTCGTCCGAGGCAGTCGATAGTTCGATGTGTAATATCCACCCCCCGACAACGGAGATTTTGGCTCGCCTACTCTAAATCATAACTCCAATGCATCTTAAGCTCTCCGATTGGTATTTTATCGTTTATCATGACAAATTAAATTAGGATTTCTAAAGTCAAGACAAATATGAATATACATTTAGTATCTACACTTGAAAACAGCCCATGGATAAAACGCGCGCATTATGACTGCAATACTTTAATGGCAGTGTTGTGCAATTAGCTTTTTCACATTTGGTAACGGTTTACTTGGCTAGCGAGGCGTACAGCGAGATAAGGTCAGATATAATTTTACGTTTTAACCGTGTAAGACAATATGGAGTCTAGATCGAACTCTGTTCATTGTTCGACAAAACTTTGCGTAAGAATGACTTAGTATAATACTTAGCTTCAAACTTTCAGTTAGATTATATCTATTTAATAGTTGAAATACGAATCGACTGAAAGTATACAGAAAATTTACAACAAGAATTAAATAATCTCATGTTCACTCATCTGTTTACATAAAATAGGCTAGATCTCAAGTTTAAGTTTTTTCTTCAAAAATAATAATAATTTTCTTAAAATTAAAATTTCACGAAATGTCTAATTTGCTGGTTTAACTATTATAATAAAATGAACCCGACAACTATTTTGCTGCATTTTATTCCTAATCTTGATTTATTTTGAAAATTGCGATCATCGAACTGTATTAAAATTGTGTTTATTTAGCGCTAACGCTTATCAAAATATAAATAAACATTTTTCGATTCCATTTGATGTTATCACAACAGCAGTATTGGCAATAGCATATTAAAGCGGCGTTTCACACATTCGGTCAGTATTCAGCGGCGGAATATTTACGCGAAATCCATCAATTCGCGACCTTGTAGCAAGCATCCCGGGTATTATCCATCAAGTCGCTTCCTGCACACAGTAACTTGCGCCGGGAGAACTGCTGGCCGCTCCATAGCCTCGTTATGTGTAACTGATACCAGTGCACCCAGGTAGTTTGCAATACCGGCAAGTATTACCATTGCATATCATGTAACTGACAGATCACGAACTCGACTGCTATGAACATAAATACTCTTAATTTTTAGTCCTATCTGTCATAGCTTTATTGCGAAACCGGGAACTCGCGGTGGAATATACCTAACACGAAACAGAATGTTTCATCGTCTCCGATGAGAATACTGTCATTATACTTGTTAGGCAGGTAAAACTACCCTCGAAATCAATGAAACATTGGTAAATTAAGCTAGATGTTAGCTCCGCGAGTGTTCATATTGTCAGGTCTGAGCAGAAATCCAAAGAAATCACACAATTTACCCCCATGTGTAATAAACATTTTTTTCTTAAATGATGCAAAATTATAAAATAGGTACAATTATTATAATGTTGGTTTATATTGCACGTTTTCTAGATAGAATGATAATTTTACATGCATTTCATATTTAAAAACTTTTTTCTTAAATTGAAAAGTTAAAATTAAAATTTATATCTTTATATAATCACTTTGTAAAGCGTATTATTTTACGAAAATGGCGCTATATAAGTTATCTATAATTATAAGGTATATTGCTTGTCATCATCATCTCCCTTTCTGTACTGTACAGTAAACAAAATGCAGCATAATTCAATATGTGACATAGAGGTAAGGTGATTACTCTTACCCTCCCGGTGCCAATCCAGGAACAATTAAATATTGCAGATCAAAAAACCTTTAAAATCGAAATTGCTCGTTCACCCTGCCAGGAATCGAACCCAGAACCTCAAGAATGGTAGGCGAACGCGTCAACCACTACACAACGAGGCGGCGGACTAATCTCCACTCGATTTCATTTTCAGGATTTTTACCTGAAAACAGCCATCTAGTCGAAAGCACCGTCCAGGGTACTGTATTCTTCATCCGCATAGACTCCGAAAGTATATTTCTCGTACCTGCTGGAAATAAACTACTGGCATATAACTATGCTTAACATAATCGACCGATGTTACAGAGATATTTTCTTGCGTTTTCTTGTAACAGTTGTAACTTAACATACACATACGCTGTTTTTTATTTACGTAGTTTAATTATATTACAAGCAACTAATTATTGACTATGTTTCGTTAAAGAGCATAAACGAGACTAAAGCCGTTCGCCGAATGCCGATTCCGATGTCGCAATTTCTCAAATCGTGTTGTATCACGCAGATTGTGCTCAACGCGTGACATTTAGTTTTCGTTTCATTGTCCCTTCTTTTCCCGATTGCAACTGTTAGGTACTTTTCTGAATTGCTTAAACACTATGCAATAACGATTATATTTTATTATTGAGCACATGTATTTATTAAGTACACACAGGAGTAAAATTAAAACAATCAAATAATCCGATTTTCTTGAGTTGTAAACCATTTACCGTATAATAATAATAATCTGTATTGAATGCCGCAGCGAGACTTATTTTCGGAATCTCTAAGTTCAGTCATATCACTCCACTACTTCGGGAACTACACTGGCTACGTTTTCCACAGAGGGTCGAATGCAAACTCTGTTGGCTTATGTATACGTCACTGCACAACTCGGCTCCGGAATATCTAAGGGAACTATGCATTCCAGATGAACTAGCTGACAGGCGTCTCACGCTTAGATCAGCTACGTCTACGGCGAGAGGAAAAGTTATTATACCTCTACGCAAACAGCGCACTAAATTTGGTGAGCGCGCATTTGCGGTCGCAGGCCCTATGGCATGGAATGCTCTCCCAGCAGAGGTGCGAGGCTGTGAAAGTGAAGTGATGTTTCGGAAAAAACTTAAAACCCACTTGTTCTCTAAATCATTTGAATAAATCCGTAGCACGTGACAACAAAATAAATTATTTTAATTAAATTACAAATTTAAAGCTTCAATTAAATTAACTTAACAATAGAATCACCATGTAAAGCGCCCTTGAGGTATTTTATTACGAAAATGGCGCTATATAAGTTATCCACAATAATAATAATAATAATAATATATATACATTCTCGTGTACCGGTCACCTCAAAATCGTTAAAACCCCTTTGTTATATGACTATATACGGTATATATTTTTTTCTTAAATATCTGCCTCGTGGTGTAATGGTCAGCGCGTTTGCCTGCCATTCAAGATATCTCGGGTTCGATTCCCAACACGGTTCATATGAAATATTTATTTAAAAGGGTGTTTTTACACTATAATATTTCATAGTCCCTGAATTGGTACCTGAAGCGTAAAACTGATCATATTCCCTTCATGTAACAAAAATAATCAAGATACGTTGCGATTGGTGTACCAATGCAGTGCGCTATGCGCCATTAGGTGCGAAAAGGGAATGATGATGATGTATTTTTTTACAGATATCAGCACTAAATCCTTCATTTAAAATAAAAAAACATGTTTTTTTATTAATATTGTAATGTAATCTATGTATTATATTCTTTAATAATCCTGGACGAGTGTTTTCGACTCGATGGCTGCTCTCAGGTAAAATCCTGAAAAACGAAATCGAGTGGGGATAAGCCCGCGTCGTTGTGTAGTGTTAAACGCGATCGCTTTCTATTCCTGGTATGGGAGGTCCTGGGTTCGATTCCTGGCAAAGTGGACGTGAAATATAAGTTGTTTGAACTGCACTCCATGCAAATACAGAGTGATATGGCGTTCTATTGTCTCTCCCTACCCTTACGTAGAAACAGCGTGATGGCTTGTAGTTTTTTTGTTTGATCTGCGATACTTTATTGTGTCTTTACTGACACCTGAAGCGTAATACTGTATCACCTTACCTTCTTGTAACAGATGGTTAAGATACGCTGAATTAAGTTGACCAATGCAGTGTCCTTTGCACCACTGGGTGCGGAAAAGGGAATGGTGATGATGATAATATTGTAGATACGCAAGTTTAGATTTTTTCGTTTAGACACGAAAAATATTAGTAAAAACTGTAATATTTGTTATTTTTTTTAATTGTTAGTAGTCTCAAGGAAATTGAAATTTTCAACAGAGATTTATTGAATGGCCTACTAATTATTATTTTAATATTTAAGTCGTGTTGTGGTCCCGTAGGTAGTGTCACGGACTCCAGACCAGGAAGTCCACGGTTCGAATCCCTCCCCACCACAACTTGTTTCTCATGTGCTAACACAATTATTGACTTCTAAAAGATAATGGCCCCTGAATTAAACAAATATTTATTTCCTTTAAAAAATAGTCAAACAAATCGATCAGGTTCGTAAAATCATTAAATTTAGCGTTACATGTCGCACTTTTATAGTTTTTATGGACAGCGAACAGTGACACTTAGTAAAATCATCATTTTTCAGTGTGAGTAAAAACATATTAGGTATAGATTTATGAAAATGTACATTTTATTTTTATTTTGAGATGTATTATAAATAAAATAACTTATGTACGACCCAGCGAACCCAACGTGTTGTCGAATGAACTTTGTGGACGCACAAATACAGTGTTATTGCTCAAAATATTGGTTTAGCAAGTTAAATCACAGATCATTAGATTATTCGAAAATGTGGTTTAACGCTTGATCTAAGATGTGTGGTCAACTCGCTTACACCCGCCCATGATTGTGTCTATTTTGGTTTACTTGTAAAATGTTGTGATGAACAAAAAAATGGTTTATAAGCAAACGGGTTTTGGTCCCGTGGCTAGTGTCGCGGGTTCATGGATCAGGGGTCCAAGGTTCTTATATTCTAATAATGCGCTGTTGAAGTTTTAAAAACCTTAGTAAATCATAAAAACGTATACCTATATATCGTTTTTATTTAAAAAATATATATTTATATCATAAAAAGCTGCATGATTTACCATCATAATACTTGTATTTATACCTGATGGTGTATAGAGCACTTAACTGATACACTAAATGCCGTGTATATCGATCATCTGTTACTGATAGTGAAACATTGCGTTAAACCAAATCTTAAACAAGTATTTCATGTCCCGGTACCACTATACTACGAGGCGGAATCATCTCAACTTGATTTCTTTTTTCAGGATTTTTTTGGGGTTATCAAATCAAGTCAAAACACTCGTCCAGAATCCTATTTCAGTCTCAGAACTGTGTTCTTAATCGTTTAGAAAAATGTATTTTAAATATGGTTCTAATAAAACACTCAAATGCGATTCTTGTCATAGCTTAATAATTCCTTGGCGGCAAATTATTTATTTTAAATATACTCGCGAATCGATTACTTTTGGGCTGATATTCTGAACGGAATTGTGCGCGAAGAGATCCCGCTGTGTAAGCGTGTATTAAGTTCGTAAATAGTTTGCATTCAGAATACCTCCACTGGTCTTCGATAGTATTCTTACAGCACAAACAAAAGATAAACTTTGATAAAAAATATAAAAAAAGTAATGCTTTTCTTGCGTTTGATGATAATTTTTGTGCTCGAAACATATTATTATGTGAAAATAATCAATCTGAGACAAGCATTATCAGCAAAATTAAGAACGGGTGCTGCGTTGGTTTGGTCATGAAGGGTGATTGGACAGCGAAAAAGCGACAAAAATATTTCCGACGCAAATATTGAACGGAGAAAGACATGGCATGGTCAAAGGTCGGAATGATCGGCGTGCGTCTATGAGAAAAAGGAATGAATATAAAGTAAGACTACCTCTATATACTGGTGCATCGGGCGCTGTATTAGTTCACTAATAGCAGTGTATTGCGATTAACATTTATGTTTAATTTTATCTTCAGCGCTCTTAAAAAATTATGAAAACGGCGCTATAAAAATTGCCGAAATTTATTATTTTATTATTATTATTACAAAGTATAATTATGTGCGGCTCAGGTATACTTAAATCCATTTCAAATATTTTTTTCTGCAAGGGGTAAAACAACTAGTCAGTTTGAATATATGTTTGTACCTTAAAGGATAAACCAGAGTTACATTGAACGAAATGTTCAGGAAACAAGATTTTGTGATTGAGCAATTTCCAAAACATCATATTTTTTTAACCAAATGTGATTATTTCAATAATGGGAGACGGGAATTAAACTGGCCACTTAAACCAGCCAATGACAGGTCATAAGCCCTGTAAATGTTTAGATTTCCATATTCCCTCAAAAATATTTTCGCCTCTCCGTTGCAACAAATTTAGAGATAATTTCAACCTATAAAGAACTAAATGTAAATGAATGTTTTTTTTTAAAAAAATAAAAGTACATATGAAAAAAGTGCGTCTGATTTTTTGCACTGAAACAAGTGGACTTCTGATTTTTATTTCAACTTAAAAAAGCATTTTTACAACGAAAATGGACTTTGGTATTTTATTCACGTATAAATTAGCTTATTGCGATAATTTCAGCATTTTTTACTTCAAAACGGCAAAAAGTAGGCTCCTGTGTTTTATCCTCTAAGGTACCTACAGATTTTATATGTTCGTCATACATTTTTTATATATACTTACAAATAGTATGGTGAAATCTAAATAGGTATGTTTTAATTTTGGTGAAAACGGTTCCTTCGAATTACAGAATTACGAAAGGCGCGAACAAGAGTTAGTTTACGGTATAAAGTTTGCTCGCAATGAACCCAATAAAACGAAAAAGTTTTGTTGCCAGAAAAGAGTCACTAAAGCACTTCTAAAAAAGCCATAAGTAAATGGGGTCAGTGTCGTTAGTGATTTTCTAAGTTGCTGTTTTATAATAAACGGTTGAAAAGGCATTTTAAAAATTGCAATGCATAAACATATATGTCCAAAAAATCTGATTTGATCCAAGAATCACAGTTATTACAATGTATTTTAATAGTAGGGGTGAATCGTAATCATTGATGTCTTAAATGTAATATCTTAGTAGGTTGAATGCTGTCGAAATGCGATCTCTCGGGCGAATGTGTGGTAAAACGATGTTTGATAGGTGTCAAGATCCGTGAACTATGTGAGGCTGAAGACACGGATTATCGACAGAATCGAGAAAGGGGTGCTGCGTTGGTTTTTACATGTTCAGCAAATGGACAGCAAAAAAATGGCCAAAAGATAGATGATGGATGCAGAAAACGAGGAAGACCGAGAAAGACATGGCACGATTAAGATGACATGTCAAGAGTAGGAATAATCGGAGTGCGTGCATGAGGATATGTATGAAGCGAGGTCTGTATGCAAAGACAGAGTGATGTGGCGTTCTATCCTCTCTGCCTACACCCCTACGGGGAAACGGTGTGATGGTTTGTTTGATTTCTTAGTTTTGTTGAGTATTTTTTTATAGAACATAATAAATGATGTCTATCATTTTGTATAAGGAAAAATAATTTTCAATACCTGAGGTGAATTACATCACAGAACACCCAGGCTTAAGAAAAATCACATTAAATTTTTGTTTTCTCCCCGGGAATCGAACCTGGAACCTTCCATGTGTGAGTCAAGCGTCTTGACCAGTACACCACGGAGGCCGCCTGATGAATTTCAATATCCTTATTAATAAGTATAATTAAAAAATAGAATACCTGTTTATATTTATAAAATGTGTTAGAACTAATGAAATCTTTCCAATTGGCATCACAATTCCCTTATCCACATCAACCATGTATTTACCATTGGAAAACGAATTGGTATTCATACACGGCATTCATTGGCGGCCTCCGTGTTGTAGTGGTCAACACGCTTGACTCACATGCGGAATGTTCCGGGTTCGATTCCCGGTGAGAACACAAAAAAATATAATGTGATTTTTCTCAAGCCTGGGTTTTCTGTGATGTAATTCACCACTGTAATTAGGCCCAATGGCCTGTTGTGGTGCAAAAAAAAAAAAAAAAAAAAATAATAATACACCGATTTTCGCGGTATATTTTCATTATTCATTAACATTTAAATAATTTTGACAAAATTAATTGTTTTACTTAAATTTTGAGTCAAAATTAATTCAACACTGCACAGATTCACTTTTGTAAATCGCCTTTGAGATATTATAAACTAACTAACTAACTAACCATCACGCCATTTCCCCAGAGGGGTAGGCAGAGAGGATAGAACGCCACACCACTCTGTCCTGGCACACTTCCTTTGCTTCCTTCACATTCATACATCTTCTCATGCACGCACGTCGATTATTCCGACTTTTCACATGACCACTTTCAAGAATTTGTTGTACTTGATCATGCCATGTCTTTCTCGGCCTTCCTCGACTTCTACAACCAGACACATTCGCATCATAAATCTTTTTAGCCGTTCTTTCATCATTCATTCGCTCCACATGACCGAACCATCGCAAAAGACCTTTCTTAATTTTGTCGATAATGCTTAACTCAGCCTTGCATTCTGCTCTAATTTCGACATTAGGGCACATATCATGCATTGTTTTTCCGCACATTCGCCTGAGGGATCGCATTTCAACAGCATTCAGTCTACTTTCGTCCCTTTTTTTCCAACTCCATGCTTCGCTTCCATACATTAGGGTTGGTACCAGAACTCCATTATGAACTGCTAATTTAGCCTAAATTATATTTATTTATTTATTGGGGAATCGTACATCATCATACAACATCTTGATACAGTAATGAGGAACTTCAGCTTTACGGGAAATCGGATACAACTTACCGTAAACGCACCGATTGGCAGAACTGACAGAGAATAAAAGGAAGAGAACCTCTGACGTCACCGCGGAGATCGTGCCATGTCTTTCTCGGTCTTCCTCATTTTCTGCATCCATAAACATTTGCATCGTAGATCCTTTTAGCCGTTCTTTCGCTGTCCATTCGCTCTACATGTCCAAACCAACGCAGCACCCATTTCTTGATTCTGTCAATAATGCATGTCTCAGCCTTCACGGATCTCGACATTTGTGCACCTATCATACATCGTTTTACCACACATTCGCCTGAGGGATCGCATTTCGACAGCATTCAACCTACTTTCATCATTATTTTTCCAATTCCATACTTCGCTCCCATACATTAGAGTTGGAACTAGAACTCCGTTGTGAACTGCTAGTTTAGCCTCCTGCGATAAACATTTGTTTGCCAAAGTAGATTTATTTTAGTTACGTTGCTTTGTTGTTATCTCTAAATATTTTTCAACGATATTTTGAGTTTGTCCAAATTTTTGTTGACAAGGACTGGATTCAACTTCCTAAGGAGCTGTTAATATTAATATATTACAATAGAAATCAATAACATTTTTGAGTGTTTATAAAAATTTGGACCAACTCAATATATTGTCGAAGAAGTATTAAAATTTAAAAAATTTCGTTCGTTGCTTAGTATGTAGATGAAATAATTCAGTCAGATTAATCTCACCCGCATCAATAAAGGTTTCAGCTTTTTGACTTCACACACATCAACAGAAAGAAGCATTGAAGGAATATAGGTGTTCAAATATAGGCAGAAGGGTGAATGTTGGACAGTGTTCCAAGTGGCCACTTTAACAAGCCAATGATAGGTCATATGCCCTGTAGATGCCCAGACTTCTATAATGCGTTCTCTAAAGTGTTCTTCATGTCTCAAAGCTTTCAGCTTTTTAAATAAACACATTTATGTAGACTGCCAGGAATCGAACTCACGATACCTACGTGGTAGCCAAACGCGCTAATAACTACACCACGCGGACAGACAGTAAATCACCTGTTTCCTGATAATACGTGACGTCGTCGATAAGTCGGCACGAATTTTAGTCTATCCTAAAATTTGTACATAAAAATTTCAGATGTCTTCGTCTGTTGCATAGTAGAAATTGGTTATTATTACCAATCATGTTACCAAATTATTTGGGTATTTTCGCATGTTGGGAATAACTTAAAAAATATGATATATATATTCAGAACGAATTTTGACGATTCTAATGATGTAACTATCAATGTATTCAAAACAAGTTTTCATTTATAATTTTCGAGATTAAAAATCAGCACATGCAAAACGGCTCGTAGTTGGTATCACGTCATTTTGACGTCACGCGTTATGACCGCTGACTGCGCTTCTAAAAAACGTTGCGTACAATTTTGGCTTCAAAACTTCGTGCGTGCCTTTTGTCCCACTGGACGCGGAACGTCTCGTTTTCGGGTAATTCAAAATAAGCATATTTTAAACTTTTGTAGAAAATTTATTCTACGTCGCACGAAAAAAGTTATAATACCTTTACCATCGTAATGTTTTGATTATTTTAAAATAAAACGAATAAAAAAATCTGAATCGACCCTATTTCAAACAGATTTGTATTTTTTGAAAATTCCAGTTAACTATAACGAAACGTAGAAAAATATGTTAGCGCATATACGAGTCCTGGTAATGGCGCGGATTCCCATTCATGTAAAATAGAGCGCACAATCGATACACAGGTCGTTATGTAGGTCAAGGATAACGGAAACCTAACAAATAGGTAAAGGGCCGAGAAGATTCGATAAAATAGTACGTGAAATTAAAATTTATTCTTATGTCTGATTAATACTTCGAATCCTATAAAGAGTATTTTTTCGAGTCGGGAAAAAACGTTGTTTTTTTCATACATTTTCGAGGAACTTCGCTGTACAATCAAACGCTCTAATTTTTACCGCGTTTAAGAAAACATTTTTAATATCCGTTTTCCCGTAGCACTGCATTTCCTACTTCCTCATTCATAAGTTTCGGGTTGAGTTGAAAAATGAGTACATACAAATCGACTCGCAGTTGGCGTCCAGTTACTGACGTCACTCGTCATGCCCGCCGTGTGCGCTTCTAAGAAACATAGCGTACAAGTATGGCGCGGTAACGTAATATGTGCCGTTCGCCCTGCAGGGCGCGAACGTCTCGTCATCAGGTAATTCAAAATATGCGTATTTTAAACCGTTGTAGAAAATTCATCCGACGTCGCACAAAAAAAAAATAAAAGTACCGTTACCGTAGTCATTTTTTTTGCTTATTTAAAAAAAATAATAATGAAAAACGTGAAAAGACCTTATATTTTCTCTTTCCCGTGCATGGTAGTTTGTTATAAGGATCGCGCTCGCGCAATGTTTGTATTATTTGTTGACATTGTCTATTGATTTCGCGATCTGCAATTTAGAGTAAGTACACTAGCATAATATATAATTTCATTTTCTATATAATGAAGACTTGCCGATGCAACAAAAGTAGAACACGCCACACAGGTGTGTAGTCAGAGACAGTACTCATAATATATTATTCACCGTAATACTACCGATGGATCTTTTCACATCAAAAAACTTCCTAGGAAATAATGACAAATGAATATTAAATACCTAATCAAGTCTGAGAATATGTAGGTATATTTATGTACAAGGTTATAAAATAGTGGTCTCTCATACGCTGTAAGGTTCTTCTTCCTTAATATTGTATCTTAGACAAGGACCAATATTCGTAGACGCAAGTATAGTCGAATCGTTACAACAACAACAACCATTGGAACAATAATAGATTGTCTACCCACAAATAATATATACTCTTAGTTATTACTTGCGACTTGCGACCTACTTAAATTAATTCAGAATTAACGAGAGTCTGTTCCCTTAAGCGTCATGTAAATCATATTATCTGTAGTACCTAACTAGCTCTCATTTGCATTGGTATTAATTATGCCATTGCATTACCTGCCCTTTCCCACTCGAATTCGACTAGGCGAATGCCGTACACCTGAGCTTTTCGGAAAGATATTGTTTATAAAGGTCCAATTAGGTACGCCAAATTTAATATATTATATCAAGAACGTAATAAGATGTAATTTACGAATTAATGTTTTTTATAGTATGTTATACATAATGGTATTAAACATGTTTAACTTAAACTATCGTGGTAAAATTGTAAAACATTTTTCCTTCACGCTGGTTTTACCTTAGAAGTTGAAATGTTCACAACCGAACAAAAACGTATTTTTAAAATATAATGGACGGTGCATATAGGCTCCATAGCGCATCTCAAGTGAAGGCAAGATGTCCATGCTTAGTTGCCTGACTATGAATACTAAAAAAAAACTAAAAAAAAAAAAACTGAAATAATATCGTTTGAAAAACATTTTACGTTTCGTGTTGGCCATGTCGGGAATCGAACCCTATACAAAAGCGCTATCACTGGATGGTTGCCTATATGTATCTATTTATATTTTATATAGAAATATATATTAGCGTTCTTATGGTTTACCCAAACATTTCAAATTTGGGGGCATTTTCAACGAGTTGTAAATAACTCACCATTAGAAAATGGGAATCGAGGGAGCATAGTGGGGTTTGAATCTTGGACCTCTGATTCTTAAGTCCGCAGCACTAGCAACGGGACCACAAACCGATTCTTCGTACTTTGTGCAATGGTTAAATGCAGTTAGTCTTTATTGGATCGCCTGAACCTCATTGTAGCCTCAATATTGAATGTACCTTTTGACACCTCCGAGTGAGTCACCTTTATGTATTTTCGCAAGATCCGCACATTGGATGTGTACAAGAGTCATAATAATTTTTCATCGCGTTTTCATCTCAAACGCTCCGAATCGGGGTCAGTCGTTCGGCCCTGTTGATTGTGCGCAGCGTTGCGCATTGGCTCACACGTTGCGCAAGCCTGCCGGCACGCCACGGTGACGAAAGCCGCACGCAATCCAACCGCCATTCGGGAAGTGCGTCCGCTTCCAAACTCAGCTTTAGAAGCCGGCCTGGCCTCGCCCAGGACCGTCTAGCACGTGCGAAGTCGCCAATCGTCTTCCTTTTTTATTCCCGAGGACTCCCTCACATCACATAACTCGGAACTTTGTCATCAATTTGGCTAATTTTCCTATATCTGTTTTATTCCATTGGGGAGGGATCCCATCACGTTACCGGATTTTTCCTCCATAAAATAGGCCACAGCCTAAACACCTCGTGCCGACTGCTTAAAGGCAAACGGCAGTATGTCAGTTTTGATATGTTAAAGGAGTGAATATTCAATGTTAGTATTTTCAAATATATCAATTGACGGATATTTGAAATGCTTACATTTAAGTTTTGTGTTAAAATACTTAATACCCAATTCTTTTTTTTTTCAATTATAATTATCGTTGCCTGAGAATATGGGGAAAATTGTAACTTTAAATGTACTCTTCTGTAAAATATACAGAAATAATCGTCTTCCTGGTAATATAGAATTGATAGTCCTATTTATCTACCTGGATCCATTTTAGAGGTCTGGTGGCCTCTTTTCAGATTCGCACATTGCTAAAACGTACTTTGAGCTTTAAGGTTAAATCCTTTTTTTTTTCAATATGCTTTGTCTATAAAAGATTCGCGTTATTTAGAATCAACACTCACTGCTTTCAATACTCATACCACCGACAGTGCACCTTAGCATATGTAGTAAATTTGTCGTATCACCATCAATCTAATTTTTCCAATTTCGACGGTGATAGGATATGTTAGTTCATTGGCTTGTTAGTTAACCGGGAGAACCAAGTCCAAGCTGTCACCCCCCCCCCCTCCACCGGCTATTCTGTAACAGAACATACGGAGTAACCTTTTCACGATATTTTGCTTGATTTTAGACACCCGATCAGACCTTCTATCAAAAATTAAAACCTATCAAGCCCAAAGAAAGTCATAATTTCTGGGAGCAGTTGCTGTCATTTTCATATTGTAGAAGCGAACTTAAAACAGGAAAGTTTAAAAATAAAGAAAATCGGTTCAAATATTTTTTGGCCTTCAAAATATAATTTTATATAAATATGTGCCGCATACATACATATATAGGTATGTTTAAAATTTGAGTCGTTCACTTCCTAATCCCTCTAATGGATTTTTTTATTTACTTCAGAAAACCCAAATAACCTTTAAAAGTAGAATCGAAATTCAAAATCCCTAATTATTTAAACAATATATATTATGCTTGCGTTGATTTGACAGAAAGTAGCAAAAAATATAGGTACTTATCAGGTGCGTGCGGTGAATCATTAGTAGGGATGCTGACAAAAAATAATCATGTTCTTACATTTAGTAGGTATGATAGTAGATAAAGTTAGATATCTATTTAAAATCAATATTGCATAGAATCACATGTGTAAAGTGCGCTTGAGGTATTATATTACGAAAATGATGTTATGTAAGTTTTCCATTATAAGAATAATAATAATAATAGTTGACATATATAAATTGACGCTGCACACGAGCAGGTGTGTCTAGCGTTGAAGTTGTAAATATTAGGACAGTACCTAAAACTCGAGATGTTCTTAAATTTTGGCCTAATTTCAATAATACGCTTTTTAAAACGTTACGCTGTATATTATAAGAGTATTTTTTATTTGCATTACACGAGTTGGCTCTTTGAGTCTCGTAGAGCAATATGACATCGTTATAAACCATAACGCGCATGCGCGGAAATTTTAACATATTTGTAATAGGACTGGACTCTAGGAAAATGAAGAGTAGTATCCAGATTTCAGCGTATCTAACATATACTATCAAAGCCAAGGTACCTTGATATTCAGTAGGTTGTTATAGGAAATACGCATACGTAGTTAGGTATGTATACTGAAAATGTTGTTGTTGTTTGAATCTGTAAATTGCGAGCGCCCGAAAATTTTCTGCGATAATTTTTTTCATATTTGTGTTTTTTTTTCATATTTGTAATTCTTAATAATCGAATAAATATTATTATTTTCAAATATTTAAGGGATGCGCCGCATCCACAGTATGCATGGGCGGAACTCGCCTGGTACTCATACTGATGTACTGTCGATGTGTCGATCACGAGAAATAACGAAATCAATATTTTTATTCAGGGATTTGCCACTCAATAACTTTTATAGAGGTGTTTAGAATTTAACATTCCTATTTTAGATGGGTTTGACACTGACACTGTTCGAATTTATTTGAATAGTCCAGTGCAGTGAGGGTTTATTTATTTTTAAAGCCAAACTTAAAAATAGTACCGTTATTGAGACAAATGACAATATTTAAACTAACGTAAACTAATAATTTAACTTCAAACATAATTATTTTATTCGCTTTTTGTATACCTTGTAAAAAATATGCTTTCTTAATTGTAATATTAAAAAAAAATGATAAATGAATACAGTAATTATTTGAATATACGAAGATGATTTTTATCATTAAATCGATTCCTGATTTGTTTACACACCATAAAATAAATTCACATAATTTTTAATGTCCTCCCACTTTTCGCCAAAATGTTTACAAAGTATTTTTTTTGAAAAAAAATTTTTCATTTGGCATTTTCTCATAGTCATAAATAACCGTGTTGAACTATAGGAAACAGGTTGTGGTAGAGCTTGGTTCAAACCACGGTCCTCCTGATCCAAAGTCCGCGACGCTAACCACGGGACCACAACCTGTCATATATAACAACAGAGATGGAGAACATTTTAGAAAAGGGCGTATGGAAGTGTAGGCGTTTGCAGGGTTTACGACTTATTATTGGCTGGTTTAAGTAACCACTTTTTACACTGTGCAACATTAAACATTCTGGTTATATTTAAACATCCACGTTACAAACAAAATATGTTTTTTTAAATTTAACTTTTATTATATTTAAATTTTAATAGCGGTTCCATCTGCACAAAAAAAAAGAAAAAAAAAGGAAATCAATTCTCAATTATTATTAAGTTTATTAAGACAATATTAATAAAAATTATAAGGTAAAATAATGTCTTCAATTCAAACTTTCAAGTCTTAAAAAAAAAAAATCTACATAGAACCTTGTTTCCCCAATGCGACGATTTGTCAGTTTTTCTTGAACCAATTGGTTTAATCAACCATATTTTGATTTCGTCTAAATGACGTTAAATTGAGTTTGTCCAAACAAACCATCACGCCGTTTCCCCGGAGGGGTAGGCAGAGAGGATAAAATGCCATATCACTCTGTCTTTGCATACATACCTCGCTTTCTCTACATTCATACATCTTCTCATGCAAGCGCGCCGATTATTTCGACTTTTGACATGTCCATCTTCAAGTATTTGTTGGATTTGGTCATGCCATATCTTTCTCAGTCTTTCTCTATATCCGCATCCATTAACATTCGTATTGTTAATATTCTTAGCCGTTCTTTCGCTGTCCATTCGCTCTACATGTCCAAGACGCAGCACCCCTTTCTTGATTATGTCAATAATGCAAGTCTCAGCCTTACCCATTTCACGGATTTCGACATTTGTGCACCTATTATACATCGTTTTACCATACATTCGCCTGAGGGATCGCATTTCGACAGCATTTAAAATACTTTTATCATTATTTTTCCAATTCCATACTTCGCTCCCATACATTAGAGTTGGCACTAGAACTCCATTGTGAACTGCTAGTTTTGTCTGCTGCGATAAACATTTGTTTGCCAAAGTAGATTTCAGCGCTCCATTCACCCTGTTCCCGGCACTCACCCTTCTTTCAATATATTTCTCTGTCTTTCCATTCCAAGTAAACATACTTCCCAGATACACAAATTCTTCTACCTGATTCAGAATATCTCCGTTTACACTGATCTCACATTTAGTTATATTTTCATCCCTTTCAAAAACTATCATTTTCGATTTATCAACATTCATTAGCAAATCGCTTTTCTTGCATACATCGTAGACTTTTGTTGTTACCAAGAATTGCAAGCCTTTTTGCTGCTAACAAGAAGCACGGCATCATCAGCATACATAACACAGTTTACAGTTATACCACTCATTTTTGCTCCCATTTTTATATCTTTCACTTCTTTCATACAGTTATCGATGTATACATTAAACAACCATGGTGATATTACACATCCCTGTTTGACTTCTTAAGGAATGTTAAACCACGATGTGAATGACTCATCTATTTTCACACATGCTCTGCCGTCCTTATACAGTGACGCAATAGCCCTTGTCAGGTTACCATTCACTCCATTCTACGATAAAACCTTCCACTATTTCTCTCTTTCAACTCTATCAAATGCCTTTAGGAAATCGAAAAATGCGCAAAAAAAAATTCTGGTGTTTAGCCAGAAACTTTTCTGTCATATTTCGCAGAGCAAATATTTGATCCATACATCCGCTTCCATTCATAAATCCACTTTGTATATCCCAAACTCTATCTTTAGTCACTTTTCTTACTCTCTCAATCAGTATTCTGCCTTAAATCTTTCCAACAGCGCTTAAAAGGCTGAGAGCTCTATAGTTTCCGCAATCCACCCTAGAGCCTGTTCCCTTGTATAGAGGCATAACAACAGGCCAGTCCAGTCCAAATTTCCATAAATTAAAATAATTGAAATGGTAAAATATAAATATTAAAAAAATTAAAACTTCTAAAAAGCTCAAATGTGATTTTTATCATTTTCCTCTGCGCATGTCAATGGACACCGCGTATGACAACATGCGCCCAAAAAGTAACTGAATTCGATACCGATTAATCTTTAACGTATGTACATATATATTCTTCATAGTAAAGCCGGTCGTTTCCTTGAATTTTCAAGATTATATTTTTAAATAGTTTTATTGAATTCATCCATTATTTTATTTATGAAGTCCAATTACTAATCAAACCAGATTCAATAATGCAAAACACTCAGTGATGGTATCCTTAACTAATATTACAGTCTCGTGTGGTAAATACTGATCCTCTTATGGTCAGTTTCGTTATAGAGTCATTGGGAAGAGAGTATTCAAGTTTTGAATTTTGGGACTTTGAACTTTGGTTTGAAATCTACGACGCGTGTATTCAAATTTAAATTAATATCATTCCTTTATTCGAACTTACATGGGGCAACTCTTTGGCATATACAATAATGCCTATTTCATCAATTTGTTACACGGTAGTAACATGATCAAGTAATATTTCGGATGTCCCTTGCCGAGAATCTATCCCGGACGACGTGGAAAAATATGAAAAAAGCTAATGATTGAAAATAAATAAAAGAAAGCTGAAATGTGTATTATATTATGTTTTGTGTCAATTTAACCCAGTCATGACGAAGGATTTTTTTTCGAATTTCAGGCTGAAATTTTAGAAAGTGCTTGTTATTGAAGTAACCAAATGACTAATTGTTTAAAAATTGCTTCCCCATCCCCTGGGAGCCTCAAGCTTATGGATCTCGGTAAATAGCTACTCAAAAATAATGCAGTAGAACTCCGTTTATCCTAACTTCAGTCATCCGGATTGCCAAATATCCTAATCGTTATCAGAAAATAAAAAAATAAAGGAGAAGTTTTAAGTTTTTTATTTAATTGTGCTAAAATTGCAACGCTGCTCACATCGTCACACACGGGTAAATTTTAACTTTTGACTTAATTTTAACGTGTACATAAATGCATTGAGACTAGGAATAACGTTTTACAGCGCGATTATTGTCACAATACGACTCAAAATGCCAGATAGAATGCCAATGCTTTTTTTAGTTCCAAGTGGAGCTCTTGTCATTAATGGGTTATTATTACCCCGCAGGCGCAGAATCCATTTTACTCTCAGCTTGACTTTCATTAGACACATTAACAATATTGTGAATAGAATGAAAATTGTAGTAAACATGTTGTTTACTCGAGTTTCTAACATCGGAAAATAACAGTCGTTCTCATTTGATGAAAATTTTAATTAATGTGTTTCTAAGAAACTAATTACTTTTCGTATGTATAAAATATTTTTTAAAATATGCTTTTCAGTCGTGGTTCGGAAAATTGGACCAGTCTATAAAAGTATTCCCAATTGTATTTTCGAATATGGCGTTGTTTTGGTACAATACTAACCTTAAAGCGTTTAATGTAACTGTTTTTCTTAAGTTCTATTATTATTGTCGATAGCCAACATGTCCGAACTACTGGACGCTAATCTGAGGCACAGGAGTAAGCAGCCTACAGAGCGGCCGAAAGACTGCAGAGAATTTGCTCCGCAGCGACTATGGAATGATCACGATTAATACTCGTAGCGAATACTATGTATGTGTACACGGAAAATGTTGCATGTTATGTCTACTTTTACAAGAGGTTGTATGTTGACAGTGTTTGCCTGCCCCGAAGACATCTGAATCCCGGCTGCTTTGATTTGACCCATTATGCACGAGACAAGTTTATATGCACGAGCAGTGCACGTATTGCAAACATTCATGACCGTGAATATTGCATTCTATTTGGAGGTTAATATAAACTAGGTCACTTGCTTGATTGGTGACCTAGGGACTTACCACCTGTTGCGAACCGAATACAGAATCATACCGCTTCACGAGCACTTTTATTCTCATATAGCGTTAGAATCCAATTAGTTTCGAGGTGGGGTAAGACATAAATATAATCATTAATCACAATTGTAATGTTAGCGTGGCTAGTGATGAAAGAAAAATAAATTACCATACTCATACAACTAAACTCGCAAATAACAATTTACTAAATTTTATTTTACTAAAGTAGCAAAAAAAATTCTGACCAATCGCTTCGACGTACGCAGCTCCTATCTGCACTATTTTAACTGTTTTAATACACCTGAAGCTCCTTTACAATTTTACGAAGTCCCGCAATTCGGTGTTTTATCAGATCGTTCCATTGCATCAGGTTTCCAGCAACTAATCTCTCATTCGCATTACACGGTGCTCGGGGTGATTTCATTATAGTCCCCCAGCTGCTGTATTAACACGTCTTTCTAGTGACTCTGAATACCTATATCATGTGTGCCATAATTCAATATCATAATTATTAGGTAGATAAGACATTTAAGTGTCCGCTTTCAGTGTTTGTGGCGGGATCGAGTGACGACGTACAATTATATTTTAAATATAGATTCGGCGATTTTCGCGAAAGATTGCCGATCCATTCGCTGTAACAGTATCTTCTCGCAACAACCTGTTGCGCACCTGCTTGGCTCGAGGAAAGAATCCGACTCTGAGGACCGCTCAAGTCGGGCGCAGCATGCAATATGCAATCCATGTGTCCCGTACCGTATCAATTACTATCTAATGCGGCCTTTCACTTTCCTCTACCGACGCATCTCATTAATACTGACCCACTTTCTGGCGGACCTTGACCGAAATCTGAGCGTTGCGCTTTGTTTTAGCAGGTTTTTTTTTATCGCGTTGACACCATTTCTGACGCTGGTGGCCTTGACACGTTTGTCGAAGGTCTGCGCGGGGCCGTCCGCCTTATCGACCTTACAATTGTCTTATCATCTCTGCGACTGATCACTTTATTATTATTTATAATTTTTATCTATGACGAGCCGACTACTAGACATTACAGACGCGGAACAATTTAGTGGACAACAATTAGCGATGACTTTGAACGGAGGCGAGTTTTTTTAAATTATTTTAGCACACTTGCTTTTTCATACATTGTTCTTCAATTTCGGCCTGAAATTACTCGCGTAATGAATGAACGCGATAGTGAAACTTTCTCTTCAGAGTGCCTTTTAACGAGCGCAAGCCATATTTCATAACTGAGGTAACACTTTGACTCACGTGGTTGGCGTAAATACAGGCGAAAGATATTTTTTTGTACAATCTTTTAAAAAATCTGCAAAATAACATTTTATCCATTTACAATATTTTTTAAATGAACAAATATATATTTTACAAATTGAAATTAAAAGCTTTACTTAATTTATACACAAAATTTCAAAGGTAAATTTCTTAGAAAAGTAAATTATTCTCTAGTCGCTCTTAACGAAAAGTTTGATTTATCTTGGGTATATACATTATGTAGAAAATATATATTCAGCTCAGTTCAGTGCCGAAAAAATCGGCGTTTATTATAAGTAAAGCATAGTATTATTATGATCTGCTTGTACAACAGTGAAGAAGGTTAAAAATATACTATTAAGAAAAATTACACAGCTTAATTTTACCGCTTATACCCATTTATACTACTTTTTGCCTCTTTTAAAATATTAAAACAATTTTAGCATTATAAATTGTATATTTGAAGCACTTGTTTTGTGGTTATTCATTACAAAAAACAACTCTGTTTTAACCGCTTATTTAAAAAAAAACTATCTAGTTTTGTATACCTTGATAAAGAAGCTTGTACAGCTTTAAAACCGGTTGGTCGAAGAAAAAAAGTGGTTGAAAACAGAGTTGTATTAATTTGTTTTATTATTATTTTAACAAATTTTTTTCAATGATTCATTCAAACATTTTTTTAAATACAAATATCAGTTTTTTTTATGCTTAACCCAAATTTTTCAGTTTTTTACGCCATTTTCAACGAGTTGTAAATTACTATTAGAAAATAGGAATCATGTTTTGGTAAGGCAGGATTTGAAATTGGGTAGAAAACACGAACTTAGTCTCACAATAAGTTATAATTTACCATGGTCAAAGATTCGGATGAATAATTTTTATAGCGTCCGGAAATAATTTTCTCAGTACTTAATTTACAACAATCCACAGTTTTCCTTTATTTTGTACTCACTCGTATTTTATAATTTGTGGGTATAAAAACGTAAAGCGGCTGCCTTTAAATTTAAAATATTTTAAATATCTCTAAATGCATGTATGAAGACCAGTACGGGATTTCATCCATAACAAGAGAGTTTATTAATTATTAAAACAACTGGTCTTAGAAATATACTATTGAAAAATATTTCCAGGTGTTGCCTAGTAGATAATATAATTTGAATAAATCCACATTAATAAAGGTTTATGTTGTTTTTTTCTTCTCGGATATCAGCAGATGGAAGAATAAAAGAAATATGGATGTTTAAATATATTGCTGTTCCATTCTTACAACATAGTTATGTACTTATTATCGACTCCTCTAACAGATGAAATGGGTTTGGATACTCTAATGCATCCTGAGGCGATGCTTTTCCGACACCCCGTCAAACTTTTTCAAATTTCTGAATTTAGAAATATTATCAACTCCGAATTACAAAGAAACAAAGCATTATTTGTAGACATACGTTATAAAAGTGATAGGTATACTCGCGGGAGTGACTGATTAAATTATTTTTCTTTTTAAACTATAAGTTTCCAGGGAAAAATAAAACGTTTACCTAGTTTAATGATTATTTGGTTTAAATTCCTAACAGAAATACCATAGAAATGTATTTTTATTTCCTTAACGACGGACTTAACAATTTCGTGATAATACGAACCAGAAAAAATATCTAAAATAGAATATATAAATCAGAAAAAAACCTTTGAAAAAATTTTAAAACAAACAACGCAATTATTTTTAAATTAAAATAACAGGGATGCATCGATACGAGGTTCTGCCGATACAATACTGATACCGATATTTATAGATAAGTAACGGCGATATCGATACCGATACGCATTTTAAATTGGTGTAATCTGAAATAAGACACAAACGATGTTACTAACATAAAATAATTTCACTGAAAAGATTAACAGAAAAAAATATATAATTAGTTTTTTTTAGGATACCACACACATTCTTAAGTTATGAGAGGAGAGACAGTTTTACAAGTCTGTTGTTTGTATGTTGAAAATAATCTCTCGGATGCGACACAGGGCGAGAAATGCGCGAATTTCAAAACGTATCGGTGTATCGGATAGTAAAAATCGCCTTTTCCGATATATCGTAAATACCAAAATATCGCTGATATATCGGTATCGGATACATTCCTAAAAAATAACATAATTTACTTATAAAACAGAAATCACAAAAACATTATTAGAAAAACACCCGAAAATAATACATACATATTATTTATAGAAATAAAATGATTAAAATACGACGCATATTCCACTTGTTTATTTGAACAGTTTTTATTTGAACGGTTTTGCGTTTTTAGACGTTCAAATGACGTTAAATATCATCCGTACTTATTAGTGCATAGGCCACTGAATTTACCAAAATTGCAGCGTATCAGCGATCATTTGCAATATACTAAAAGCAACGATGATCCGTTTTACGCTTCAGACGCTAATAATTGTAGCGCGGTGAATAAAGATAATATTCAATAAATATTTCACGTCAAACTTGCCAAGAATCAAATCCGTTACCTCAGAATCAGGCGCCAACCACTATACTTCTAGACTACAAGATCTCCACTGAATTATTATTATCAAGTTTTTTTTACCGAAGTATAGCAATCGAGTTGAAAAAACTCGTCTGAAGTTCTGGTATTATTTCACACGCGTAACTATATTTTTTTCGGCCCGGACACGGATGTTCAATATTTAAACATTTCAAACGGCCACTTCATGAAATTAATGAAAAACTCATTTCATTCATTAAATGGAAGAACCTTATTTAAAGGGGTACGTTTTTTCAAAATATAATGTCTTCTATTGGCCGGTCTATGGATTATTCATCTTCAGCAACGCTACTGTTATATAAAAATGAGTATTTGAGTTCTTATGATTTACCCAAATATTTCAATTTTGGGGCCATTTTTAACGAGTTGTAAGTAACTCTCTATTCTAAAATGGGAATCAAGTTGAGACATATTGGAATTCTTACTGGGATCTCTGATTTGTGAGTCTGCATTGCTAGCTACGGGACCACAACCCAATTTTTCAACTGTTAACGTAACTTTATCGTGTTGATTTCGCTATAAATCTTACTATGCAAGCAATATTAAATGTTCCTCTACAATATAATATAATTTTTAATTTTCATCGAATAAATTTATTCCGGACTTTTTGTACGCATTTTTTTTTTTTTTTTTTTCATTTCGTAGGTTTTCATTATTTACATATAGAAAAATAATACATAAATCCATATAAAACGGTAATAGAAAACTTCGTATAACTTCCAAACAATTAAAGGTGTATTATATCTGAAAAGAATTTTGTTTGTCTACTGGTTTGACTTTGTAGGTAATAAATAAATAAGAAAACGGGCGCAGCAAACTCCGGAGACAACTTTACTGAAATCAAGCAAAGGCGATAGGATTGGCCGGACCATACACTGCGGATGCCTCCTGAGAGTCTTAACCACGTAAAGGCGTCAGATTCTCGACGTCCTGGACGACGACTGCTGACTGTCGTCGGAAGTTCATGTCGGAACAATGGAACGCTGACTTGGGAGGATGCACGGGAGTTTGCGGTCACCATATGCTTTAACGAGCGGAGATGGAATGATGATGGTGAAGAGAAAGTTATATAAAAAAAAAAATGTTCATTAGTTTATACGTGTGGACATTTCTTTTACCTACCGTAAGTGGCTTTATATCAGCGCATAAACGTTCAATCTCCAACAGTTTTATATCCGTTTTTTACAGATCCTGTGCTTCAAAATTGTTCTCAGGAAAAGTGACTTTACATTTCTTTACGTTCCATTGTACATTATTCTTAATTAATTCCCTTTCTGTTAAAGCTGCCACTGTGGATTTAACTATCTCTTCCTTATCTTTATGAAATGCCCGAAGCATTATTGTCTATTTTTAAAACCCTGTTATTATTATTATTATGGATAACTTATGAAGCGCCATTTTCGTAATATAATACCTCAAGGGCGCGTTACAAAGTGATTATATAAAGATATAAATTTAATTTTAGTTTTTTTTAATTTAAGAAAAACAATGACTTTGTCACCACATGCTAAGGATGTATTCAAGATTTAGAAAACAAGTGGGTTTTAACTTTCTTCCGAATCATCACTTCACTCTCACAGTTTCGCACCTCTGCTGGGAGAGCATTCCGTGCCGTAGGGCTTGCGACCGCAAATGCGCGTTCGCCGAATTCAGCGCGCTGTTAGCGTAGAGGTATAACAACTTATTCGTCCCTTTTTCTGGGTCCTCTCTTTTCCTCCTCCCAGCTCTTTACCTCACACCACTCGCTATGCATTCCTTACCTCATCGTAGCCTTATAAGTATCTCTACTATCACTAATAATTTGCAAAACGCTCGTGCACTATTTGCTCACTTAACAAACAGCTGTATAATGAGCAAGTAAAAACCTCTTAATAAATATACTTACGCCCGTCTTTTTTGGGTTGGTTGCAGGATGTTTTCAATGTAATTACCCCTCTAATGTACATAATAATATATTATGTTTAAAGTTGAATAAAAAAAAGACAAGGAATGGATTCAACTCCCTGGAGAGCTGTTTATATTAACATATTACAACACAGATGAAGAACATTAAGGAGAAGGTAATATATATAAGTCTAGGCATTTAAAGGGGTTTTGACCTGTCGATGGCTGGTTTAAGTGACCACTTTACACACTGTGTAACTTTCACCATTCTGCCTACATCTACATTCCTTCAATTCTTTCATCTGTAATAATAATAATTATGGATAGCTATGGTGCCATTTTCGTAATATAATATCTCAAGGGCGCTTTACAAAGTGATTATATGAAGATATAAACTTAATTTTAACTTTTTAATTTAAGAAAAATAATGTACTTAGTCACCACATGCTAAGAATTTATTTAAATGATTTAGAGAACAAGTGGGTTTTAAGTTTCTTGGGGAGTTGAATCCAGTCCTTGTCTACAAAAATTTGGACAAACTCAAAATATTGTTGATAAATCCACCTGGTTCATGAAGAAGTATAGAAATTGAAAAAATAATATTTTCAGGCGTTGCCTAGTATGTAGGTGAAATAATTCAATTTATAAATAAAGGTTTCAGCTCTTTAACTTCACAAACATCAACAGATGAAAGAATTTTAGCAATATAGATGTCCGAATATGGGCAGAATAGTTAATGTTACAAAGTGTGTAAAGTGGCCACTTAAACCAGCCATTGACAGGTCATAAGCCCTGTAGATGCCTAGACTTCTATATTACCTTGTCTTAATTGTTCTTCATCTCTGTTGTGACTTGTGATTTGATCAGATCCATGTTATAACAGCGCAATATAAATTATATTACGAATTTGCAGCCGTTCTATAAAATTGTAAAGCTGACTTCCAATAATGGGCATCTATTTCATCTATATGAGTCTGCTCTCTTTACCTCACTTTAAAAAAATATATATTTCATCCGGTCCCGAGCCCGATGTATGGACTTAGAAAAACAGGGCTGGAACTAGGCTGAATGCTGTCGAAATGCGATCTCTCTCTGGTATAACTATGTACGATAGATGCGCAAATGTCGCGATCCGTACATTATGTGAGTCTGAGATAAGCATTATCGACAAAATCAAGAAAGGAGCTCTGCGTTGGTTTTGAAAATATTTACCAGGCGAATGTTGATGGATGCAGAAATAGAGGAAGGCCGAGAAAGACGTGGGATGACCGAATCCAACAAATACTTGAAGATTGACATGTCGAGAGTCGGAAAAACCGGCGCGCGTGCATGAGAATTGTATGAATGTAGAGGAGATCTATGCGAACATAGAGTGATGTGGCGTTCTATCCCCTCTGCCTACCTTTACGGGGAAACGGCGTGATGGTTTGTTGTTTGTTTGTTTATATTTTAAATAAATAAATAAAATAATAAAATTAATTAACATGTTATAATTGTCTTATATTATATTTATATTATTTATTTTTTATATTTATTTTTTGCACCACAACAGGCCAGGAGGCCCAATTACAGTGGTGAATTACATCACAGAACACCCAGGCTTGAGAAAATACACATTTTAATTTTTGTGTTCTCACCGGGAATCGAACCCGGAACCTTTCGTGTGCGAGTCAAGCGTCTTGACCACTACACCACGGAGGCCGCCAAACATTTGCCGCCTACATTTGTATAAACATGATTGTATGTAGGTACTGAGCACAGATACATATCTACACCCAATTTTGGGTATTAAGAAAGTTCAGTGTTTTTATATATTTTTTATTTCTTAATTGAATTGAATTAAATCAAAATAGTTTTTTTCAATATTTATATATCTTTTATCAGCGCTATGATTTTAAATATAATTTGTATTTCTAAAATTACTCTGCGCGTGACGTCTCAATTTCTCCTCCGATTCTTCCCTGTCAGTTCTGCCGATTGTTCCGTTGACTTACCGTAAACTGGAAATCTTTTACAGCTCTCTTATCATAGGTTGATTCGTTACTTATTCATACATAATATTCGTGTCCAATTTATATACCCATTAGGGCGGGTAAGGCATCTTCTTTCTAGCTACCCAAACCGTTGAATTTGAGAAAATACTTGGTAATTATGAATATATTACATAATGTGATTATTTATTTTAAGAAAGCAAATTAAAAAAAAAACTATTTTTAAATAAAAAGTAAAAATTGGTGCACCTTACTAAATAAGTATAAAAATGACAATAACTTGTAAACATATTGCTATCCCAAGCTTATTGTAACAGTGGTGGCTTTCGTGGTGTAGTGTTTGAGACGCTTGACACACACGGAATGTTCCGGGTTCGATTCCCGGTGAGAACATAGACATCATAATATTATTTTTCTCAAACCTGGGTGTTCTGTGATGTAATTCACCACCGTAATTGGGCCTGTTGGGATGCGAAATAAAACCGATCCGAAATTTTACTTGCAAATCAAGTACATGTTTGTAATCAATAACATGAAATATAAAAATCAATATGCATATATAATATTTAATATTTTTGCATTTATTTGTTTTTATTTAAATAAATTTCCCGCAGTGGCAACAAATAATTACACCGACGGTCCCTACGTATACTATCAAATCTGCGTTTACTGGAGAGCAAAAACAAAGCCTCATCTTTTTTTATGAAGCTATCAGATACTAGGGAACTGCCAAACATATTATGTCTATCGAAATACGATAGATACATGTTTGGCAATTCTACAGTATCTGACAGCTTCATAAAAAAAACATTACTGTAAACATCGGAAAATGCAGATTCGATGGTATAAGTATAGACCGTCGAAATGTGACAATAATTCATAACTTATTCTAAATTCGTTGCAATAAAGAGGGAAAACATTTGGAGAAAGGAATATGGAAGTCTAGGCATTTACAGGGCTTATTGCCACTGTCTGGTTTCACAATTCATACTATGTGGCCACTTTACACACTAACATTCATCATTCACATTTCGTCAACTTTTCCATTTGTTGACTTTTGTGAAATAAAAGAGCTGAAACCTTTATCACGTGGGTGAGGTTCATCCGGCTGAACCAATTCACCAACTAGGCAACGCCTGAAAACAATTTTCCAATTTATTTACTTCTCATACCAGTTAGTTTAATCAACAATGCTTTGAGTATGTCCAAATGTTTGCAGACGGTGACAAGTCATAAGCCCTGTAAACGCCTAGACTTCCGTATTCTCTTCTCAAAATGTTTTTCCTCTCTGTTGCAATTAACTCATGTGTGGCTATGCGGTAACGGATGTCTACCTCGGGTAAAAAACATTTAATAACTCTCTTATTTTTTTAAATAACCAACTCATATTTTTTGTAATCTTTATATGGACTTTTTTACACCAAAATAAGGAAACATTTTTATAAAAAATGCACGGGCTTTTTCTATTAAAAAACATTTTCTTCATTTTGTAAAATAAATTAAAACAAACGAAAGAGATGCCAGTATTATAAGTGGTTTATTAAATTTTATAAGAAAGAGCACGAGAATATAGCATATCAGAAGACCGACAAGGACACTATTAGTTAGGGGCGGAGCTTGAGTGACCGAGAAAACAATACCGAAAGAGTACGATACAGAATTATACCACTTGTGGGACAGAGAACACATTAGTCGCGTGAAGTTTTTTGTAGTATATTGAGCTGACGCTGTATTTAACACACCGTGTTCCCGAAATGTTTCTACAATTTATTCACAATTTATCTGATTTAAATTACTTTTTGACAATTCTTGATGGAATTTCATTGTAATGATGTAATATTTACATACATTTACATATAAGTTATTAATCAAAAATAATTGGTACACTTTCACTCATTTCCACACTTAAGATAATATTTTGATTTCTGTAAATCATCCTTACATTGTATAATATTCGCCAGTCTGAAGATGTCCATTAGAGGATGAAAGCGCTAATTGGTCAAACAAATAAGTGGAAGTGTGCCCAAGGATTTTTGATTAAAACCTTATATGTAAATATAAGTTATTACAACATTACATAATTTATCATGTCGCTCATCCGGTGCAATAACGACATAACTGCAGTGAATATGATTTTATTTTATTAAAGATTGTTATAGTCATAAATTACTTTTTAAAATATATTTTCACAATTTTTTTGAATATTACGTTAGTTTGGACTGTTAATTTGTTAACGGATTGCAAAAAGTTTTCAAAAATTACTTCAAATGATCTTAAAATATACCAATAAAAATATTAATACTTATATTTACGTCGTTGTTGTACTGGGATAATATATTTTTAGACAATTATGGCAAGTTATTACCTGTGGGTGAAAATAAGATCAACTGATAATATATATTTATTATTTAAATTTACTTATCGAAAGACTATTATCTCATTATTTAAAAAAAAAAATCTCAATACTATTTGACATTATTGGTTGATTATTTTAGTTAGGGTTCCTTTAATCATTATTTGGCTCATCGCGTATGATTGATACATCAGTACTCGAGCTACTCGATGATGAGCTTCAGTTTGATGATGACGATGATGAGCTTGATGTTGATATAAGGCTTCTTTTTTCCTTTTCTGCAGGCTTAAATTCATCACCACTATCAGTTAGCGAGAAATCTTCGTCATAATTACAGACATTACTCATCCAATCTCCGTTAATATTTTGTGGTGCTGATGGTCCTCCATCAGTTTTGTGGTCCTGAAAAATCACAGTAGGGTCGTTGTTACACAAAAAAAATTACAAATAGTTTGTCACAATCACCTTTATGTCTACACAGGCACAGACACAAGCGCTTTCGGCAGGTCCCCGCGCGCAACTTACAAATCAGGCGTTGTTGTCACTAGTACTTACAAAATTGTTCAAATTTTTCATTGGCACAAATGCTCCCTGGTAGTTTGTAGTCAAACTATCATTCTGCCGTTTTTGCACCGGATAAAACACGTATTTATAAGACTTGTGACATACTTATCACGGTTTTAAAAAAAAAGTTAGTTGTGTCGTTTTTGCCCCGGATGAGCGATGTCTCGAAATTTTAATAACAAAGAAATTGAGAACATTTAATATGCAAGTGATGAAAGTAACATGGAGATGGAAAATAGAGAAGATGTATTAGACGTGGAAGACAATATTGAGTGTGAAAATACAGAAAGTGAAAATGAGCCTTCCAAAGGAGTTTGAGGGGGGACCAAATTTTAGAATCAGATAATGATAATGAATAAAGAGAAACCGTTTTAGAGGGGAGCGAAAAATCCAGAAATTATACTTCACTACAACCCTACAAAAGTAGTTGTGGATATTGGAGACAAATTAACAAGATAATATTCTTGTATGAGAAAAACTTGAAGGTGCCTGCTTAGAGTTTTGATGGAGCTGATGGATATTGCTTGTTTAAACTCCTTTATTTTTATTTATTTGACACTTTATATATATATATGTATATATATATGTATAAATATATATATATATATATATATATACATGTAAGGGCGGGCATATTACCTTAAGGCAATTTCTTTCTACCTACTTAAACCGTTCAGTTTGAGAAAATTATAAATACATGGACATATTGAATCTTACAATTTTATACAAAAATTAAAAAGAAAGATTAACAAAATAAACATTTAGTTAAAAAATATATACTTTACCATGAAGAGCGGAGAGGGGGTGGGAAGGAAAGAAGAAGGATAAAGGAACAATTTAAATATTTAGATAGTGACATTTTAATCTTGACTTAAATATAAATAAAGTAACTGTATTATGGATAAAAAAAACACTGATTAGAGAATCAACGATAGAAGTTTAAGAATATTCTTTCCGCGGTCGTTAGCTTTACAATTTGTAGTTTCTAACGTAAATACACGTAAACATAGTGTGTGAAATTCCACCGAAAGCAAACGAACGCTACCGAAATGTTTTTAGAAACGCACTATTCATGTTCTTTCTCTTCTTGCACCAAACCATCAATTTCCATGATGTTGAATTGCCAACACACGAAAGTTCAGAAGATGTAACAAGAAAAACAGGATGGTGTAAAAATGCCCAAATAAACATAGTGCACGTGTTTTTTCTGAAACTCGTCGAAACTAAATCTGCAATATTTATCGACGTTAAAGGAAAACAATTGTGTGTTTTGAGGTGCCCAAAACATTAATTAAGTAATTATAATGCTTCAGAGTTTTGACTCAATTCTTGGACAGGCTTTTATAATTTATATAAGCGTTTATTGAAGAAGCGATTTGTAATGACATTAAAAAGATTTTTCAACTCTACGTATATTTTTTGAAGTTATAACAAACTGTTGTAAAGTATGTTCAAAGCTTTTTTTAACCGTTAAATCTATTTAACGTTAAATCTAAATAACTTTGGTTCTAACCAAAGTTATTTAATTTAAAGTGTTCAAAAAATTTGTTCGTAACTAGTTTTAAAACACGTGTTTACGTTGTCATTTTTGTGTATGTGTAATTATGATTTAATTATATTACGTATTACGTACTATTATTATATTTCTTACAAGTTTTTTTTTGCTATTTTTTTAGGTATTATTTCAATATTATTCTAAGAATATGTTTTAACAGCGTTTTTATTTATTCTAATAAAATCTAGTATTTATTTGCAATAAAAATTTGATATTCTTTTTTGCATTAAATAAGAGTTGTATTAGCAAAGCATACTTTCTAGTCTCCCGGTTGATCTATTTCCGCTAAATTCAGTCGTAAATGTAATTCGGAATTCAGTCGACAACCAGACGCGAGCGGTAGCACTTGCTGGCGGGATTTTAAAAGGAATGAACACAATTTCTAACTTTATTTTGCATAAATATGCTTTAATTTTATATTTTTTATGTAACATCTTTGAATAAATATCATTTTTAACACATACCATTGTAAATAATTTGGTATTTTAGCTTACATTTCAAAATATCTCGACTTATGCTTGTGGTCACATTGTGTTACCACACCGGCTGCAAAGGGATTATTCAGCACAGTCTTTTAAGAGTTAATTTAGATCTAAATAACTCCCTAGGGAGGAAATCCAGCCTTTCTGCACACATTTGGACATTCTCAAAACATGATAATTTATTCATTCGAGCGATACTTTCATCTTTTTAATTAGTTTACCAATCGGTTTGGCATAATTTATTATATTACTCAGATGAAACAGTAGTGAATAAATGTTGAAAATAAAGCAGAAGTAGGTGGTGCATTTTTATAACCACATTATAATTTATATATTTTCTTATGATATATAGTATGTATAATGTAAAAGCCCCATGGGCGTCAACAGAAAGAAAAATAAAAAAATAAAAAAAATAAAACAACAGTCCGTGGCTCAGTTTGTAAGTAAAACAGGCGTCATCTACTCGGCTGTAAATTGATTTGTTTTTTTCATTTCTTTATCTGAGTATCTTCGAAGGTTACCTCTGATTCAATAAAAAAATATGAAACTCGCAACAGCATTTCAATAAAATCAGATTAAAAATATTTTGTTTTGAATTTGAAAAATTAACTCCCACATCAATGCAACAGTAGAAAATCTTTAAAATTAACATTTTAAGATAATGGATGTTTTAAGTTATCTATAACTTTGAATTGCAAAATATAATTGAAACGCAATAGGCCCATTTCAAACGTATCATCAAATCCACACGACGCGATAAAATTAGGGTGGGTCGGTGGTTATAATTTTACTAAAAAATATATGTTTTTTGTTACTCAAACGTATTTTTTTTTTTTTACAAAAGCGAGTGGAGGTTACTCGGCCTAGTGGCGTATGGTTAGTGCGTTTGCCTGCCATCCCGTAATAAAATATAAATATTCAATACAATAAAGACCAAAAGGATGTTTACCATCGTAAGGAACGGGCCATTGAATGACAGCAATAAAATTGTAATTCTTTTTTATGCTCTCGGATATTTTTTGTTATTGCATTATCAAAATGTCTTCAGAAACTTCAGTAATGCCACTTTATTCATTACGTTTATTAGATTTTCGCGGTTGCCCAGATGCATTTTGCATTGTAAAAGTATTTAAATAAATATGTCTAATTCCTTTTTAGAAAAAAATAACATCTGTTTATTGTGACGGTAAAACTAATTTTTAATAACAGTATATCATAGTTTTCTTTATTCGAAAGTAAAGCAAATATAATCGTTTTTATTTCGTAAAAACTTAATATTTTTACCAAAAATATATTTTATTGTTATTATTCCTATAGAAAAAGCGCTGTAAATGGCTGTTATGGCCGTATTAGATGGTGCAATAAATAGTATCTGTTTTAACACTTACTTGCACAATAGATAACCTACAAAGGTTTCTGCTCTTTTACTCCACGAAAATAATAGAAAGAAGAATTTAAGAAATATGGATATTCAAACATAGACAGAACGGTAAAAGTTACACTGTAAATACAGTAGTAAAGTGATCACTTAAATGAGGCAACAGCCAATGACAGTTTATGAAGCCCTGTAAATACCCGGATTTTCGAATTCCTTTCTCAAAAATATTATCTATAGGGTCAGATAATATTTTTAGCAGGGGCTCTAATTTTAAAAATGTTATGCCTACTTTTAAAATATACACCTGGGCTGGTATTCCAAACGCTCTATTTTTAATCTTAGTTTCTATCTAATTTTGTATGTAAAAAAAATCGTTTTCTTTTGCCATGAGAGTGTTTCAGAATAGCACTCCTGGGCCACGATTATGAACGGCTATCTTCATCGGTATATCCTGAGACTGAATAAACAAATATCGATATTTATGTACAAAGGTGTGTTTATTTGTATGAAAATTCAAAGTATCTTCGTCGGTAACCGGTAATTGAACGTGTTTAGAAAATACGTACCCCGGGCCTCGATTATGATGGGAAGATAAAATTAATCTACAAAGTAAAATCAAATTTTCTGTATGAAAACTATAATATGTTTACAATTTTTTTTTCTTATCATGTTAAATTACCGGTTACCAATGAAGATACTTTGAATTTATATACAAATATACACACTTTCGTACATAAATATCGATATTAGTTTATACCGTCTCAGAAACTAGCCGTTCATAATCGCGGCCCTGGTGGGTTTTCTTCCTAAGTTCTAAATATCCGCTGTTGGTAGTATATCGGCAATTTAGAATTACCTGTACTGGTTCACAAATTAGTTCGCTAATCATAAATGCTTGTTCAACCATTTTTGTTTTTTATACCAAAATAAAGATGCCATTAATAAAAATAAATCCACAAACTTAATAGAACTTCAATGAGCAAAATAGTGACTTTAAAAATGAAAGCGGGGATTTAAAAATATAAAATTTTTTTTAGAAATCATTCAAAATAACAACATTCAACTTTTCACTTTTTGGCTTTGTTGCTTATGATATAACAGAAATTATAATAACAACGCCTCTCAATATTCTGTGCCAATTTCTAAAAAAAGACAAAGAGGATATTATATTATTGCATAGCTTTTTACGCAAATACAGCATGTTATTACCGATAGAAGGTAATAATTTATTTGTCACAGAAAACTAGATAATCGACACTACGACGTCACACATTCATGGATGTGGTAAAGCAAAGTAACTGGCATTTTATTACAAAACGTATACAATAAAACACATTATCATGAAGGCCCTTAGTAGGTACGAGGAAGTAAAATTTCACACTATATTATTTATTGCATATATGTAGGTACATACACGTTTATTACCGAGGAAACTACATATATAAAACTGGAACATTTGAACATGAATATGGAGTGTTTTAGGATGTTGATTTTTGTGTTTAAAATAAAACTACTTAATCATAAATAAATATTTTTTTAGACATAAAAATTAAATAACAATTATTAGATTGATATGAAGTCTAGATAATCATAAATATATACTATGAATACATAACGTCTCTTAAAATAAAGTTAAAACTATATTATTTGTAAATAATTTTTTTTAGTAAAGATACTTAGGTTAGTAATAAATAATGCGTGAATCCTGCTATTTGAAACTATAAAACGGGTGATTATCATACGGATGTTCAATTCTTTATTGTGTATTTTTCAATAGCGCAATCTTTTATTCTAATCGTGAACTATAGACGCTACAACAAAGTTTTTAATATCATTTACATATTCAATCTCGATGTATGTTCGTTATTGTCCTACAAAATGGTACTTTTCTTTACTTTTTGTACTTTTCAGAAATTGTGTTTTTAAAACAAATTGTTTGAATTTTTTTCATTAACTTAGAGTCTTAGTGAAACTATTAGAACAATTAGAAACTATTATAAACTATTAGAACTATCACGCTATTCTCCTATCTCTATTCTTTGTAGGCATTTTAAGGGTAATCTTTTCTTATCCTTTCATCCCTCCTAACGTCTTAGGAACGAAATTATTATTATTAAATTTAACTCTCTCGTATGATATTCTTTAAATATTATTATATACTAGTACATATTTATATTTTTTAATCTGTTCAACAGTGTGTCTACAAAAAATATTATGTAGTTGTGAAAAACTTTAATTGGACTCATACACTATATTATATTATGAATCGTTTATAAATTTACTGTTTTTTTAAAAAAAAAAAATAAGAGATAAATAAGATATTCAATAGTTAAATAAGTACTCATATTTTTAACTTTTAAAAGACTGCTAAAAAATATCCCTGGAAACGGTGCTGCTACGTTTTGTCACATTAAGCAAAAGACGAAATGTTTTGATATACAGTTGTTCTATTATTTTTAATACACGCTGTTTAATAATTATCAATTGTAAAAATTGTAATATCATTTAGGCCTGTTATAGCAAAATGCGACTTATTATTTTTTTTAATCAAGGGACAGGTTTAAAATAAAGTCTTGTATTATATGTAGACTCATATAACGTTAAAGCCACACAACAATTAATCATATTGAAATTTTTGTAATAACCTGCCGCTCTAAGAGCGCCTACATCGAGGTTACAATTTCGCTATTTTTAACAGTGTTTATCAGCATTTTTATTTTAGAGAATTCGTTTTTGCCGGATACTCTGTTTTGCTTCGGCGCTGCCGTCTCGTGTTGTACGTTTTTCTGTAATCGGTGCAGTTGCCCCTCCACGCCTCCGTGGCTATAGTGCCCCCCGCCCGCCCCGCCGGCCCCCGGCCCCCGCCTGGCCCCGCGGTAAGTGGGACGAGGTCGCGCCTCAGGCATGTCTGTGTTGCGGCACCATTGTGCCCCCCTCCCCCACCCGGCTGAACCCCACTCCGGATGGGTGATGCCCACTGCGTGAGAATTTCCCACAAGAGGGGAAAATTTGACGAAAATTTAACAATTCTTAGCTCCTAAATAATGGAGATCATAGACAAAATGTACATAGCTGATATAAACATGACGGTGGAAAAAATATTACATTTTGTTAAAGAGCGTCATTTTTAAATACGTACATCCACGTTTCCATTCTAAGGGTATGTTTAACGGCCAGAATATAGGAATCACGTTGTGTAGAAACCAAAAAACAGAATTCTTGGAGTACGCGAACCTGTATAATAACTTTATTAAATATGTTTAAAGTCTATAGATGTATACAGTATAAATTTATGCTCCATAAGAACTTTTCAATACACTCTAAATGATCTTTTGTAAAGTGGAAAGCGATGATTTTTCATATGACGGGGTTAAGGAATTTCTAAAAAATATTTTTTATGAATCGGTAATCCTTACATATTATATTACAAAAATTTCAAAATAAATTAAAAATATAAACCCGTCTGAAGGAGTTACGTGTAATGAACACATTTTCTGTCTAAATCAGTTAATATTATTAGATGAGCGTTTTCGATCGTCAGTTGAAAATGTTGAGATATGTCCGACTCGTAGTGTAGTGGTATGCTTGTGGCCTGTGTTCAATTCATGGCGGGGTCGGTGAAATATTTATTTTAAATGTGGTTTACTGAAATGTCTGTCTCCGGACTGACGGACATATGAATTTCGTAAATGTATTTTTTTTTGTAATTGTCAATATTACTTTTAACCCTGAAAATTCCTATGAATTGTTAATTGTGTAGAACCTAAGTAAAGTGATGATTTCGTTTTGATTATGGTGGTGATTTTACGACGATGTTTTGAGTATGTCCAAATGTTTGTAAAAAGACTGGACTCCCTACGGATTAATTTAGATCTAAATTTGTTGCAACAGAGAGGGAAAACGTTTTTGAGAAGGGACTATGGAAGTCTAGGCGTTCACAAACCTAATGGCGCCATTGGCTGGTTTAAATGACCATTTTACACACTATGTAACATTCCCATTCTGCCTATGTTTAAACATCCACATTTCCTCAACTCTCCCATCTGTAGACTTTTGTTAAGTAAAAGAGCTGAAACCTTTATCATGTAGGCTGATCTATTTCACCTACTCTAGGCAACGTCGAAAAACGTTGATACTGATATACTGATATTTTTTGTGACAATGAATGTAAATTTAGGTGAATAATTATAAAAATTTTGAGAGAAGCAGATATTTAACTTTATTATTATTGTATACATATTTTTTCATTTCGTTTCTTTCACATTTATTATATCAAACATAATTTATATTATTGTATTAAGTTTAAACATTTTTTCGGTGTGTGCATGAGTGTCTTACACTAATATAAAAAAAAATTGACAACATTTGTGTACATACTGTTTGTTTACCTAATAAAATAAATAAATAAACAATACAATTTTTATACTTCTTGTACCGGATAGTTTTATTTGGAAAAACAACAGAAAATTTATTAAGACTTAATATTATAATATAATGTATGAGTCCAATTGAAGTTTTTTACGACTATATATTATTTCAAAAATAATATTTTAAAAATGTCATTCGAGAGAGTTAAATTAAATTAAAATTATTTTGTTCCCAAAGCGTTGGAGGGATGAAAAGGATAAGAAAATATTACCCTTAAAATGCCTACAAAGAATAGAGACAGGAGAATGTTTGTATTCTATACCCATATATTTTTTACTAAAATGTAACATGTTTTTTTATACAATATTGTGCGAATTAATGGAATAAGAGTAATTTATGTCATTTTTTTACGTATAGCAACACTCATATGTCAATTTGACAGACCGCCAAAAATTATGACTTACAGTTCATTATTCCTTTGGGAGCTCATATTGGTGTACCATCTGTTGTTTTTTTTTACATTTTCTCAATAAAGGCCTAATTTTATAAATTGATTGCATATTAAACCGTGTTTTTGAGTTGGTTTAAATCATGGATATCACGCCGAGGAAAAGGGAAAAGATTATAACCTTAAGTGAACATACATCAATGACTCAGAAGGAGATTGCAAATGAACGTTTTGTGAGTCAGGGAGCAGGCAGCAAGATTATTAAGCAGAAAAGAGAAACAGGGCCAGTTGAAGCAAAGAGAATTTGAAATGTCTAAGAAACCGGAAAACTAGTGTTCGAGATGAAATATTTTTAATCAGAAACAGTAAGTTAAACCCCAGAAAAACAAGTTACGAACTTCAACGAGATTTTACAGCCACTGAGGTGATGATACATGACTCAACAATACGACTCCTGGTGACACTTATGATGAAGCAAAGGCTCATTTGGGCTAGAAAAATTTCCAAATGGACTGTAGAAGACTGGAGGAAGGTGCTGTTTTCAGTTGAGACCCACTTTCTCGTACAAAATATATCGCACAAAATTTGTTAGAAAAAGTGGCGATGAAAAACTAACTGTAGCTCATATTGACCAAACGGTGAAATATCCTGTGAAGAAGATGTTTGGGGCTGCTTTTCGTATATGGAGACCGGATCTTTGATACCAATAGAAGGAACGATGAATAGCCTAAAGTATAAAGCTCTATTGGAGCAGCACTTAAGTACAGAACTGAGTCAATGTTGCCCTAATGGTGGGGCTGTATTTCAGCAGGACTCAGCTCCTTGTCACGTATCGAAGTTTATGCTGAAGTATTTCAATGACAAAAAGTTTAATCTTTTAGACTGGCCTGGAAATTCACCTGACCTTAACCCTGTAGAAAATTTGTGGGCGATTAGTAAAACCAAGGTACAGAAATTGGACTGCACCACCAAGATAAAGATTATAGAAGCTGTTATTCAGATGTGGTTTCGAGATGACAGAATAAATGAAAATTACCCAAATTTGATTCCATGCTAAAACGTGTTCAGGCTGTTATACAAGTAAAAATATTTTATGATTGTACGTCACCTGTAACTCAAAATATGAATGAAAAACGTATTTTATGATTACAATGAAATTTTATTCCATTATTTTTTTAGCACAGCCCTTTAAGTTAAAGTTATTTTATGAAATGGCCAATGATAAAATATCATACCAAGGCATTCACGGAATTCATATCTGTAAATCGTAATAGCATTCCGTCGCGTTTTTTATAGCCCAAAATTGCATTATATATGTTTCAGACTAATTTATAAAGCGTCATTTTGCGACCTCATTGAGCAATCTCTTCTTGATTTTATTGTTTAGGAATGCAATTTGAGATAAGCTTGGTTTGGTTATATTTTATTTTACCCGACTTATATCATATAAAGTATCTGAAGGTGGACCCTTTTCTTATACTTCATGGGTGGGATAAACTAATACTTTCTGAATAACAGTGTATTAAAAAGAAAAAAAAAATATTTCATAAAATTTGTTTCTCGTCGTCGTTTTATTGTTCTTTTTTTTTAAATACGCTCAAACTTTAAATGTACCTACATATCGTTGTGATCATAGAACAACGACGAATGTACGAAAAATGAGACATTGACTATCTTTTATATACCTTGGAAACGTTATATAAAGGCTTTAATATTCCTGGCAAAAAAAAACTAAATTGCTCTCGTGTAAAGTTGAAGAAAATCACATGCGTCGTTGTTTTACGATCATGACGATATTTCCAAATTGTTGATTTAACTGTTTTGTTTTGCATACATGTCACACTAAAAAAAAGGCATAAAGAGGCTTTTATTTCAATAAAATAAAAACTAAATTCCTCTTTCCGCCCGGAGGATAATTTATAAACGCAAATATTTATTTAAAAAAAATTGTGTAATAATAATGGTAATTAAAAAAAAAATACAAAAATTGGTTACTGGATTTAGGTTGAGAGAAGTCAGAACATCTGTCAAAATATATTTTACAAAAAAATGATATTTTGTGTTGTAAAATTGAATACTGAATTAACTAGTAAGTAGCCATGATTGTTTATTTAGCTCCACACAAAAAAAGGTCTGCCTTAAAACAGGCTGTGCCTACAGGCAGACTACACATAATCCAGAGAGATCTATTACCATAAAAAGTTAGTAGATAGTGTACAAAACAAACCATCACTATCTTTGCATACAGGTCTCCCTTCCTCTACATTCATACATTTTCTCATGCATGCGCGCCGATTATTCCGACTTTTAACATGTCCATCTTCAAATATTTGTTGGATTTGGTCATGTCATGTCTTTCTCGTCTATTTTTGCATCCAGCAACGTTCGCATTGTAAATATTTTAGCCGTTCTTTCGCTGTCTATTCGCTCAACATGTCCATGTCCAAACTAGCGCAGAGCTCCTTTCTTGATTTAGTCGATAATGCTCATCTCAGCCTTACATTATGTACGGATCTCAACATTTGTGCATCTATCGTACATAGTTTTACCACATATTCGCCTGAGAGATCGCATTTCGACAGCATTCGGTCCAAGTCCATATTTCGCACCGCTAATTTTGCCTCTTGCGGCAAACATTACGAACAGATATTATTATTTATCATCAAGCCAATACTAAATTTATTTAATTCGCTTGTAATGAAATTTATTAAAAATAGCACTAATTTCCATTAGGTACTAAAGTATAGCTCGTTTTACGATGGTTAATATTTTTCCGCGAAACGACGCCCGAAGGCACGCTTACTGTGTTCTTCCTAGGAAAGCCTACCATGTTCCAAGGACACCGATTACTGCCTGCTTTACCGACAGACAAACCTTGGGCATTACCTACACGACAGTATTCTTTATAAACTTTATATCATATTTTGCTTATCTATATTCACTTTCCGAACACATGCTCATTTAAGTAGTTCAATCGTTAAATATATTTATTTTTTTCAAATTTCAACACATTTACAGTAGGATCTTGAAAGATTTTTAGTACATTACATGCACGAATATTTCCTTTAATTTTCAGTTAATTTCGTCCGTACTATTTTACCAACATTGATTGATTCGTAAATGCATTATTGTATGACAGAAGCTACATAAAAACGTGTTTTGTTTGAAGTTATTTTCATTATTTTGAATTGCTGGCATAGGCATTTTCAGCAGATTGTACATCATAGGTTGTGAGGTCAGCCAGACTTTAAAAATCATTATATCGTGTTATATACATAATGAAATATTTTTTGTATTGTAAAAAAACGAATCCATGCATTATTTATCATTCGCCAAATTAGAAAACATTCCAACTGTTGTGTGTATTTGATTATTCACCCTTTTCACAAGAGTGCTATTATCTCAGTTCCACTTCTCTATGGCTTGCTGCTTTCTGCATAACAACGTTCAATTGATGTTTCGTTTTGCAGTCACTTTAAAGATTAAAAATGCTTACGGCGATAAAACCAAAATAACTTAAAAACATTATTCGAATGCTTTAAAAATCACTTTGACTTTTTTGTATTTTACTTACCTACACTTAAATACTACAGTGTACTTATTTTTTAACCTAAAATTGTTATAATTTTTCAAAAGCATTTTATTGTGTACCTAATTATTTGTATGTAATATTTTATTTTTATTCATGTATATGGTATATAAATATACAAGCCATAATGTTATTCGATACTTAAGAATATAAAAAAATCTGTTTATTAGATACTACACATTGACTTGTTATACCATAAAAAGCTTAAACTTTAATTTTGTACCTGTCACGTAATTTTGTACCTTTGCCTACAGAACTCTGATTACAATACCACTGTGTATTGTATAAAAGGCCTAAAGCCATAAATAAAGAAAAGTGTTTTTAAATTCCAATATTTTGGTTATAGGTCTTCGTTAACATACGGACCGCCGTGGGTTAGTCGTTTCATTTAAATTAACTGTACGACGAAACAATGGGTCAATTCTCTCTCGTGACGAAATATAATGAGGTAGGTAACACAATACGAAGATAAGGCTTATTTGAACCGGTTCGTTCAAAATCCGCATGACATTGTGAAATTGGAGTGCATTGATTTTGATCGTTTTATTTTTTATTATTTCCATTTATTTAGTGACTACTCCCGGGTAAAAATCCTTCAAACGTAAATCAAGTCGATATTAATCAGCCTTGGTGTGCCGGTTAGTGCGTTTGCCAGCCACTAATGATAGCTAATTTATATTTATTTTATTTTATAAGGTAATTCAACAAAGATGCACACTAGAAAACATACAATTTGAAGTTAATCGTCGATACAATTTCACATGCACGTGTAGCTTCAATTATAAAATTTCACAAAATAGATGGAATTACATTTGTTGTTTTTTTTTCTTTTACTGTATAAAATTTAATGAATAAAAAGTTGTGCGTTTGTACTTATTAACTACTTAAAATATATCTAGTTCTATATTTTTGGTCCAGGGCTTCACTTTACACCCATAGGACTGATTACGTTTATAAATATTCAAGTCAAAATGCAGTTTGTAAATTTATAAGGTAAAGAATTAAGAAGAAAATTATAAAACTACCACCTATACGCCCGAGCGATGCTTTATTTAAGGAGTTCAGAGTATTGGTCATTAAGCAGATGTGTGTCAGGGCCATATCGCTTAACGTTTATACAAACCTAGAGTGCTTCGAAACCTTAACGTACACCTGTACAACTGGAGGAAATATAATAAATAGCTTAATGGTTCCTGGCATACATTCATTTTTCTATGGTTTCAAAGGGCTTGAATTTGGACCTAAAATATAGTTTTTTGCCCGTTTAGTAGAGAAATGGAACTATAAAAACATTCGTTAGACTTGCTATCGCATGAACTAGAAAAACAATAGGGAGATGTGTTTTTGCTTGTTTTTAATTTGGGTGAATTCAAATTGAAATATTTTGTTTTAAATTTACTTTAAATTTTTAGTATAATGAATAATTACTTTGGCGGACTTGTTGCTAAAAGCAATATCTTACAGCCAACCAAAAAACAGACCGCTCAAAAGAAGAATTGGTCAAAAATTTGTAGTAACAAAACAACAACTGTTTTTTTAATGGGGAGATAAGGCTTTCCCTTATATACGTTTATTGAACTGTTGATTCTTTCATAAAGACTGTTTAAAAAATAATAATAAAAGACATTTTATTCTAGAACTCACCAGGGGAGTGCAATTTTTTTTTTCCATACACATCTTTTAAATCTTATGTTTTAAGTGTTGTGCAACAGAAATACTTCGGAGGGTCTAAACGAGTCTCACCACTTAAGAAACACTTTGAAGCTATATATGAATTTAGCAAAAATCAGAAGGTTCCTTCTTTTTTCGACCCTCGCCTGAAACCTACGGATCCTGCGTTTCAGGAGAGAATCGAATGAAGGAACCTTACCTTTCAGAATGATTTATTAAAACTACGAGAATTTTGCGTTTTAAAGTGGCATGTGAAACTCTGAAACCGGCATTCGTGGTGCCTATTCGTATAAGAACTCGTCACACCACCGTAACAAAGGATAATACCTCAAATCTTAACGTGTTTGAAGCGATCATTAACCCAGCCAATACCGGGTCATAACCCCTGAACAATATCTAGACTTTCATATATCTTTTCTAAAATATGTTTTATTGTCCTTTGAGATATCGCTTTATCTTAATAAAATCGTGAGTGCGTGTCTGTAAATATTCGGATTATCGCAATCGCATAAAAAATATATTTTTAAAAAAGCGTAGGAAAAAATACTTAATAAATGACGTTTTCTTGATAAAATTTCTTTTTTATGGATTATTATAAATTATTTTTAAATTCACTCAAAGAATCATAAAAATATATTTTTCATTCGCTTTGTGATGATGAATTTTATTGTACTCTGCACATGCAAGAGAGGGATTTTATATTTATTAGCTTTATTGCGTCTTTATAAATGAACATTGTAAAAAAATGTTTATTTATTTATTTATGCTTTATTAAGTTTGTTCATAACATCTTAAGAACTAATATAAACTTTTAATAATATTCAAATTTTTTTATCAACATTTTTTAATTACATGTTTTTTCAAATTAATTTTAAATATTTCATTTTTGTCTATTTCCTGTATTTCGTCAGGTAACTCATTGTACAGCTTCAATCCCTTGTACAATGAGTTTTGAGATTCTGTTTTTCTCCTCATTGGTAATCTTATCTTTTTTTTAACCCTTATTTCATATGTATGACATTGTAAGTGCCCAGGACTTAAAACAGTTATTTATAGATAAAAAGCTTTTAGAGTTTATAATGATAGATATTTTAACAGAGATGGATAACGTTTTTTAGAAGGAAATATGGAAGTTTGAGCAGTTACAGGGCTGTCTGTTACCTGTCATTGGCCGATTTATATTTATACCTTTTTAAATTGCAATTAATATCTATTAATTTTATTTATGAAATTCAATTAACAGTATTCAATTAGTACGAATAATAAAAAAGGTATTATGTAATTTAACATAAAAATTTGCTTTGATTTTTTTATACATACATCAACAAATTAAACCTTCAAGATTTATCCTATCTTCATCTATATTTTTGATACACGGTTTTTACTTACGTGACATTTTCCCTTCGTAATATTTCCCTGAAATACAAGCAATGTGGAATCCACTATAATCTGCCAATCAGGTAGGTAGGTACTCGTATACTCGGTTCGAATCTGACTGAATTAATTCTAGCTCATTTCGAAACAAAGAGACCGGGTATCGCATTTTATCGTTTCCTGAATCCTTGTTCTCGGAATGAGTTCGCGAGGTGTGCGACTGAACAAATAAAAAAATATTACCTACTAAAGACCTCTTTTTCATAGGAGATTTTTTTAAATATTTACAGACTGAAATGTAAACAGGGCTTTTATCAAAGTGTAGGTACTCGAATTGTGTATACATTATGTCTAACTTAAGAAAAACAAATTTCTTCCTTTGTTAGCTGTATTTTGCAGTAATTTATAAAGAACTTCCTTTATCACAAGAGGAAGTCGTATGTTTATAATTTTGTAGCCTTCCTTTTAAAGTAAGTAGAGGAAATAATGCAAATTAGGTGTTATTTAATTGTCAACTATTAGAAGCTTAAAAAAATACAATACCCGATCGCTATTTCTGCTGTAAAAAAACCAATTAAAAAAAAAGTAAAAACAGTATTTTTTAAATACGAGTAGAAACATGTTTATACTGTAATAATCTTTAGTTAAAAATCCACCCTAAAATACTAATAAAATATGTCAATTTTGCCTTTTTGTCGCCAAATGATCCATTGTAGGGTAGATAACTTATTGAAAATACATAGTTAATTATCCTTAACTAAATTTTTTTTACTAGCCCATTAGTAAAGATTTTTTTAAACATTTTTTTTCAGCGACGATTCGTTTTTTAAAACTAACATAAAATATGCGTTTCACTTAATGTGGTATGTGTATATTTTTTTTCAAAATAGTATATACATATATAAAATGTTTGCGTTTTGCACTTGCGTTATTTTTTGCGATTAAGATTTGAAATATTTCTTTTAGGTGTTTATCAAGAAATTCCACTGAATATTATTGACATAAATATATAAATAAATGTGCTTGCAAACAATTTGATTTTAAATCTCTAAAAATGTTTAAACGATTCATTTACCAAAGAATAATTTCAGTGGAATATCCTGTATTGGTCATACAAAACTAAACGCCTAAAAGTGGATATACCTCAGAGTAATAACGCACGCGCTGCCGTTTATAGAGCCGCCTATATGCACAAAAATTGAAGTAGGATTGTCAAACATGAAGTGAGCAACAATGCGCCGTACTTGCCTAAACGATATTTATTTGAATTGTAATTACTTTTAAATGTACCCATGTATTTATTTAGTTTAAAGGTTGGTATGGATATTTATGATTGCAGGGTTGTTTTGATTTATATTTCATAAAATCTTATTTTTAATGTTTTATACAAAAAAATATTTGTAGGGCTAGTTCGATTTGTACCTACGTCCGTTGTCAAACAAAACAGCAATGGCTGCCAGCAGAGTGAAGTTGTTGCTGATCAAAAGTTTGCAACGCTTTTATTATATGCAGCAGAGCGAAATGGCATGTCTTTTAGCGGTAGCGCATTATTACTCTGAGGAATATACATTATTATGATGCTTCTCTTTATACGTGTCTTCAAACTGTGGATACTTTGATGATTTCACATCTCCAGTAAATACTATATTATTTATCTGTGTAAATAATATTACAAATGAATAATTCTTGCTTTGGAATTAAAAAAGAGTAGATACTTATTCTAATTATATTATATTAACGATAAATATTTTCTTCTTACTAACATAAATACATTTCATGAAGACTAGAGTTATATCTAAATTATCTGGTTATTAAATTTGTAGTTTCATATGATAAGTTCGAAATAATGGATTTGACGGACAATTTAATGTATCTTTAGTTCATATTTATAACTGCGTTGTTGTATTTTTTTGTTCGTATTTTTAAAGGGGAATAGGTCCAGCGCCGCGAATTCACGAAAATGACGCTGTATAAATAATCTATAATAATAAAAATGTTTAGTAAAATTTTGTTTACTTTGGTCATTTGAAGTCACGAACGGAAATAAATCATAGAGTTTTTTTTATTTATTCATAATTGTTTTGTAGATTCTCAATACTTTAAGCTCAAACAGTAAATAAATTATTTTTTTTAAATCTCCGGTACGAGTAACATCATATTTTCACGAATCATATATTTAATCTTGAGAACGTCTAGTCTAAGTTACAAAATAAATCATCATACCCCTTGTGCGCAGCTGATGGTGCATACAACACTGCATTGGTACACTAAATGCAGCGTATATAGATCACATAATACATTAAGGTAAGATAATAACCCTTACGCTTCAGGTGGCAGTGCTTCGGAACATGAAATATTGCAGGGTGGAACCACCCTTTTAATCAATATTTCATGTCAACTTTTCCAGGAATCGAACCCAGGACCTAAAGCATGGTAGGCGAACTCACCAATCACTATACCACGAGGCGGACTTATCTCCACTCGATTTTCGTATCGAGGATTTTTACCTGAGAGTAGCCATCGAGTCAAAAGCACTCGTCCAGGATTCTGGTTCTATTTTGCACGCAAAACGGTATTAAGTCCGCCCGGACACAGTGTACAGAGCAAAATAAATTACATTATAGGTAATTATTATTTGAAGTCAGTTATGGCAAGAAACAGCTTTAAACCTTTCGTTTAACCCTAGTGGGTCGACAACAAAATTCTGGGGCAGGTTTGTGAAGCGCGTTCACACTAATTTATAACTAGAATATCTTGACTTGTTTTGAAACTGTGTAATTACTATTAAATCTCCCTTTTGTGCTTAAAATTATGATTTTGTGACGATAAACGAACGGATCTGAGTGCATTAGCTGAAATGCCGGAAATAAATTGCAAGGACATCTCTATAGGTCTGACGTCTAAGAAAAAGTATTTTGATAATTCCACTCGCCTAAGTGGCTAAGTGCATCTCTAGAAAAGGCAGTTTCTGTCATTGCATTGCAACTGTCTCAAGCCGCGTAGTAAAAAAATAAATAAAAAAGTTATTTTTTAAATCGTAGATTTGGGTTTTTTAAATGTATTTTTATGTTGCTATATGATCCTCAGTCTAAAGCCAAAATTACTCAACATCAAATTATCATACATTCTAGTTTATAATACGAGTATTTTTTTTTTATTTTTTTTTTTTATTTTATTTTATTTTATTTAGAAAACATACAGTCATACAAAATCAGTATTAAAAACAACAATTTTTTAACATAAAAAGACCAATTAAGTTTTCATAAATTAAAAAGATACAAACATTAAATGTGACAAAAAATAAAAAATAAATAAGAATTTTAAGTAAAAAAAAGATAATTGTTGACATTTGCGTTTTCCATGGAGGTAATAAATTAAAATAAATAAAAATACCGAATGTACACTCCGAGCCATCCACGCACACACATGAACGCATATATAAAACATACACAAACATATACATTACATGCGGCACATATGCATAGCATAAACCACTCAAGATGTACATTCAGCAACTATCCCAAATAATCGACCCCATGAAGAAATTTTCTGTACAAATGCAACGTGCAGTTAAAAATGTCTACATCAATACTGAGGCCGTTATAATTTCTACAGGTGCGTCTAATGAATGAATTCGAGGTATAATTGTTTTTACAAGTTGGTACATAAAAAAGGGAATTTAATCTAGTATAGCGAAGAGGACAACGGAAACCAATATTTTGTAAAAGATACGGCGAATCAACTATGTTATTGAGAATTTTGAAAAGAAAAATTAAATCATATCTAAGGCGCCTTTTTTGTAGTGATTCTATATTAAAATTGATCAAAGATGCGCCGTAATCATTTTCAATGTTACCAAAACGATATTCCAGGCTCCTTATAAATTTCTTTTGAATGTTTTCAATTTGATTAATATATACATTATATTGAGGGGACCATACTAATGAAGCGAATTCGAGTTGACTTCGCACATAAGTATAGTAAAGAAGTTTTAATGTATTTGGTGATGAGAATGGCTTGGAGATTCGTAAGATAAACCCTAGAAGTCTGTACGCCTTATCTACTATTGTATTTATGTGATCTCTAAATAAAAGCTTATCATCCATCAGTACACCCAAATCTCTCGCTTTCATTGAACGATTGACAATTTTCCCAGATAGTTTGTAGTCAAATAGAATACTTTTTTTCTTTCGAGTAAATGACATGACAAGACATTTATCAGAATTCAATAATAACTGATTGTCCTTGCAATAGCAACAGATTCTATCTAAGTCAGCTTGAAGAACTTCGCAATCATTTATTGAAGACACAATTTTAAATACTTTATTGTCATCAGCGTATAGCAAAAAATTTGAGTTTTGAATGCATAAACTTATATCATTGATATAAATAATAAAAAATAAGGGTCCAAGATGCGAACCTTGAGGGACACCTGATGGGATTGGTTTAAATGATGAATTAAATCCCTTGAGTGAGACCGATTGACTGCGGTTACTAATGTAGGAACATATCCAACGATACAGATTCCCCCGTATACCAATGTTCCAAAGCTTGCGAAGTAAGACCGAATGACTTATTTTATCGAAAGCCTTTGAATAATCCGTATATAAAACGTCTACCTGAAAACCTGCATCCATTGCATTCAAAACAATATCGGTAAATTCACAAAGATTTGATTCAACTGACCGTTTCTTATAGAATCCATGTTGATTGGGATTAATATGTGGTTTTATAACATCGAAGAGCTGATCGGTTACTATATTTTCAAGGATTTTACTAAAAATGGGAAGAAGAGAAATGGGTCGATAATTTACTACAAGACTCTTATTTCCTTTTTTATGCACAGGTGTAATATTTGCCTTTTTCCATATTTCAGGAAACGTGCCTTCCTTTATTGATAATTGAAAAAGATAAGTAAGAGGACGCGCAAGCTGTTTAATACATTTAGAAATAAAAAAAGGGTGTATGCCATCAAAGCCAGCACCCTTGCTGACTTTAAGTTTTTTGAGATATTTTGTTACCAATGACTCATTTATTTCTATAGCATTAAGATCAATTACACTATTTTCTTCGGCAGGAACACTACAACTAGATGCATTAGTTTCCAAAAATTCAGAATGGAAATATTCCGCAAAAGCATTACAAATATTCTGACCGCCAATTACCAAATTATCTTTGTAGGACATTTGAAGAGGCACGTCACACCCAGCTCGCTTGGACTTGACAAAAGACCAGAAAAGTTTAGGTTCTCGGTTAATGTTATATTCAGCCGTTGTGATAAAATGTAGGTAACATTCCTTATTCGTGCGTTTTTGTCTTTCCCTCAGCAAAGAAAAAGTATGATAATCAGACGCTTGAGAGTACTTTTTCCATTTTTTGTGAAATTTTTTTTTTTCTGAAATTAACTTAATTAGCGGTCGAGTGTACCATGGAGGATATCGGCAATTATTATTTGTGAGACGCTTGGGAACAAAATTGTTTATAACTCCATTTAGAACAACGTAAAATTGCTGGGTTGCGTCTTCCATGTTCAGATTAGACAAAGTATCGAACCAATTAATATCATCTAAATGGGCACAAACATCATCGTAGTTTGCCTTATGAAATAAACGAACAAATCTTTGATTATCGGGAAGAATTTTGAATTGTAAATTGAGCAAAATTACAAGAGTCTTGTGATGGGCGTCTTCCAGTGTTAATGGGGATACACATTCGGTGACTACGCAGTCAAAGTTGGAGATAACTAGATCTAGAATACGGCCACGAGTATTGGCATGCGAATTGAACTGGTAGAGTATAACAACAATGAACAATCATTTTAATTTGTCAAGTGTTTGTTGACGACGAATGGATTTCATCCCCCGGGGAGTTATTTAAATTATAATACAACTGAAATATAGAATATTTTAGAAGGGAATATGGAAAACTAAGCTTTCACAGGATTTATGACTTTTCACATCCATATATCTTATTTTTATTCACGATTTTTTACTAAGTTTAAGAACTGAAACCTTTATTGATGCAGTGAGATTCATCTGACTGAAATATCTCACCTGCAGTAACGCCTAAAAACGTTTTTCAATTTTTATGCTTTTTGGGCCAGTAAAGTGGCCATTCAAGTTAGTCAATGATAAGTCACGTGCCATATTCCCCTCTCTAAAATGTTCTCCATCTCAGTTATAGTATTTTAAACTGCAAATATGTTGGACTTGCATTTCTTTTGAATTCTCAACCAAATCTGCAGCATCGGGTGCAAAATTAGACTACAGAACAATTTGAAAGTTGTCTCCCCGAAAACGTGATTATTACGATGAATTTGTCAACTGTTAATGTATTTTCCTTGTATTTATAAATAGAATGTACGCGCGAGAAGAATTATAGTAATATTAATGATTTATTCCTGCTTGCAACTTTCAAGCGAATCATTCAATCGACAACAATGAGAGACCACTTTGTTTACTTCCGTAATCAGAACGAAATGTCATAGATGTACTTGAGAGTGCTTATGGATGTATATTGTACTTGTAGCTTACTTGATTTGTAAATAATATTTCCTGAACATTAGTAAACCTGTTTTATGAAAATGTGCTCGCCTTTTTTTTTTTTTTTTTAGTTCAACTGAAAGCTTACTTACCCGAAACTGTTCACGAGGACTAGGCCTTTCTTCAATTTCGCATATTCTCTATACTGAGACTACTATTTAGTTTTGTAAGTTTCCGCATCCCTTGGATGGCGATGAGACAACAAAAATACAGACATGGTCCCAGATGATGCATGTACCCAGGCTCTTATTTACAGTTTAGAAGGGATTTAATATTAATTTTTGGCCTTTACCCAGTTCCTCGTTCTTTTTAGTTTAGCGAATTTTGTCTTATTTCACGCTTTTGATGCATGTGACTATGTAGAGTAGTCGTTACTTTATCTAAATCTATCGTGAATCATAATTAAGCGAGGGCCGGATACTGCTCGCTGTATGCTGTAAACTGTTCTCTGTTCGTGTTGTGCTGCAGTTGGCGTGTTATTTTTAGTTTAGCTTTATTCGCGTGCTCGTTGGCCAACAATTAATCGCTACATGTCTCGCCTTATACGGATAATAATTATTCCCAGCACTCTGTCCTGCAGTACTTACTACTCAAACAATAAAGGGATTGAGGTCTCAACCAGACCACTCAAAGGGGAGAGGCAATTATTTATGCAGTTTATAAACCCTGATTTGAAGTCAAGATTAAACGTTTTACTGTTTTTTAGGGTGTAGAAGTAGGTCAGGCCGATTTTTTTTCATCGGATGCGTAACGGTAACTTGAGATTGTTGAAGGTTTGTTGTTAAGCTAGGTTTGCAATATGTATTTTGTATCTATCACTAAGTATTTATGTAAATTTGCGAACATGTGATTGTGACCATAAATTTAGTCAACAATGGTAGCATTTCAACTTGTGTTGTTATTCCACAAATCTATCAAATGAATTGAGAACGCGCGAATAAATTATCCGCGGTAAGTGCATTCTGTTCCAACGATTTATGCTAATGTTCCGCACCATCGAACCTCTCTAGGATAAAATGGTAGCGTTCCAATCACTCGTGACTCATCGATTTTGGTCTGATTCAGAAAACACCCCAGCGTCATACGAAACCCCGACCGCAAGCGAATTTCCAACTCACTTCTGACCTATTGCGACTTCTAACACCATTTTTCTTGTACCCCGTTAGAATATAGATTTAAGTTAGGAAATAAACTCGAGTTAGGTCTGCTTAAGTGCAGTTCGCATACCTATCGTATTATGCAACGTATTCCAAGGACGAAGGAAAGTTGATACGCGGCGAAGCCTCGTCGGTTCGCTGGCCAGAAGTAGGCAACCCCCGACTTAAGGACGAGCAGTGTAACCGTCAGGATCTGTCACTATCCGATCCGCGAGATGTTGAGTAAATTAACATTCATTTACGCTGTCCGTGAGTTTTCTCGAGAGCAATTGTGAACACGAGAAGACATCCCTAAATTTATCGTCCTAGTCAATATAGTATTTGTTTTATTTTTATTGAACCCAGCTCTACCTAGTTCGGAATTCAATTCCCATAAGACGTACATAAATATATAACCTTATGTACCGTCACCAATATTGTTACCCTTAAAGCCTTTCAACAATCTAAGCATCTTTTCCATCCACGACCATTTACAGAATACTAACCCATTTTGTGTCGAAATAACACAAAGAAAAAAACAATAAATTAATAACTGTGTTCTCATTCCACACACGTGCGATTTTCTCTCAATGTGTACAAAATCACCGCAAAGCCCGCTCCTTGACCACGAGTCGAGGACAACTACTCGGTGTCCATAGTCCTGAAATAATAAGTCGTAATTTTACTTTGCCGCTGCTTTATGAAAACGTCCTGACTATTTCTTACGCGCTATTCCCAATCTCGTCACGTAAATAATACCGTTTTATAAAGTTCTCCACTTGTTTTCTACCTGCGTTACACACCGCTAGCTGTAGTCAGTAAGTTGGAAGTTGTACTAAGTGCTAGACACTTGGTCCAAATGAGTGATCTTCGCCCATTTCCATCTGTGTTCAGTTTTAATATTACGTTGTTTCTTTTGTATACGTGCCGTTTCAACAGTTTTCTTAGTTGATACAATAATAATTTATTTTGATTGCCCTTAATGGCGGTAGTTTGTGACAACTTGTCCCTTATGGGAACCACCTCGTCGCTTAATGTAGATACGCCCGCCTGCTACTCTGTATGTATACTCAAATATTTCGTGTCGATAAACTGTAGTTTGCTTATCGTTAATAATTTATTATTTATTCAGCTAGGCATAACACTCGTTTCTGAAAACTCTAGTAAAATTGTATTGTTATTCATATACTAGTTAAACAAATATCAAACATAATTTATTTTTGTGAGTTATATTTTCCGTTGTCATTGAATAATTGTTTTGAACATATAGGGAAGTATGGCGATGCATCTTTGTGTTCCGCATTCGTGCAACTGAACAAATGCGATCAATATTAACAATATTCCTTTGTGACATATAAATATTTTGATTTGGCCTTTTTCCAAACGATGCAGTTAAATACAGTAGGTTTTTGGGTTAAATATCAAGTTTTACCTAAAGTTTTTCTTTGTGCGTTTGATTTTGTAACTGTTAAAATTTTTAGTAAGTAAGTCCTCTCCTATAGTAAGGCAATGGCGTCTCTGTGGCAACACATCCTAGAGTAACAATAATTATAACACTTAGTTACGACATTTGGCAATTCTTGTTTTTCTCTTAAAAAGCTAAGTATTTCTTCTTTAGGGATTCTTTCCAACAACATTTTCATAAATTCAAATGAATCAAACACGTGCTGATTTTTGTGACACGTGCGTGGTTATATTTTATACAAGTAACATCATTAGTCTCGTGTTCTTATATTTCAATTATTTTATGTGAATACGTACATTTACATGGTAAAAACAAAGTGATTATACCGTATTAAAATTATCTCCTTATTCATTTCAGTGAATAGCATTACTCGTGTGCATAAAGGTTATATACAAATAACAGAATACTTAATTTAGATATTTTATTTTGTTTTCATACAACACTCAGTTCGCGATTTTTCTTACTATGTTATCCTTGATATTCTCTGTTGGCCAATTTACTTAACTGATGCAACTGCGATGTGTTTTTCATTTCAGGGATTTTTTTTCTTTATGTACTCGATATTTGTGTAGTTTTTCAAAAGAAAACTTTCACATTTTAACTATTACTTTCACCTTGCTCTATTACGTGCCAGATTTTAGTATTAAAGAGTAACGCTCGAATAATAATTTTTCAATTATATTGAAGATATGTATTTTGAATACATGGTACTTTTTGCAAAATAGTATCACTCATATCCTATCATATTTAGTTTATCTAAGATCGCTAGATAATATGGAGTTTTATCTTTATATATTCGCGAAGCTATCCACTGCTCTCAGACATTACTTTAAAAATGAGTTGTTTTCATAAATGTATTTGAATAGTAAAACGTCAATTCTCTTCTTTGAATTAACAATAAATTAGAATCTCATTTTTATAGATTCACACATAACAAAAATGTAAAATATATCTCGAATATAGGTACTATTATACAATAATACCTTTTAAAAATTGATAGTTTTATTTGAACTTTTTTTTTCTTTTCACATTTAATATTGTTTTCATAACCCGCATTCTTTCTTACTCTGTTTTAAAGTGTATTTATTTCCTCACTATGTATTACTTGAAAGCGTGACCATGTGATTTTTGTCCGAAAAATTAAATATTTAAAAATGTCGACGTTTTAATGTAAGTATTTTCCAGTAAGTATTTTTATAAATTACGCGTAAATCTAAAAGTCCATAGTTGACACGACTTTTATATTGATATTACACGTTGCTAAATAAATGAGTAATGAACTTTTTATTTTATCTTAATTTCGCGTGGTCACCTTTTCTCTAATTTTTTCTCGTTTTTAACCGTCAGATTTTAACGATTGCATTGAGTGTAGTGCCTAGGTGCACACTCTTTTTGATGGCTTGTAAGTTAATGATTGGTTGGATTTTCGTCCACAGTCCAAGCCAAAAGGTAACCAAACCTAGGTCTATTGCATGTTGAAATCATCCAATCGCTCGGCCGAGCTGTTTTATCATTCGCCTATTCGTATGAAAATACAAGCGCGCTTGCTGCCTCGCAGTTTCATACAAATAACAGGCCGAAGAAAAGATTGGACGAGTTTTGACGATTTCCCAAGAAAGCTCCGGCACCCTCTCGCCCCTGTTTCAAGCTACCCATGACGCGGTGGTACCGTCCCGCTTCGCGCCGTGTGACGAGTGTGTTGTGTTTCAGCTGTGCGTGCCGACAGGATGCGCGGCGGGCGTAACAAGTTCGGGCCCATGTACAAGCGGGACCGCGCGCGCAAGCTGCAGATGATGCGCCAGAGGCAGCTGGCAGTGCAGACCCTCCGCGGGGAGGTGTCTCTTGGCGGGTACTGCCCCGGCGTGGCCTACCCGACCCTGCCCATCAAGCAAGAGATCCAGATACCGCAGGTAACGCCAGTTTCCTCTACTATTGGTCACCCAAGTACGATAACAATAAACACCAAAATATCTTATTTTTGTCGTACTTACGTATTATTTACACCTGCGAATCTAACCCTTATTGATAATCTTTGGGGATGATTGTCGGCGTAAAACACGCCCAATATGAACGTTTTTTCGGTTAACAGTGAAAATATATAAGATTTTTTTTATCTGGATAATCCTGATAAATCCCATCCCCAGTGATTATATTTGAGCGTTATTATCATGCTTCTGTTTTTGATACTAAAATGTCATGCGAACTTATTGCGTTATTGTCTCAATTTATTTGTGTATTTTTTTCCAGAAATGCGTATTATTTCAATGCGTTTGTTAATTTTGCGCGATTATAAATGAATTATATTATACGCGTGGATGTATATTGTTTATATTTTTGACATTTGTACTATCCTAATACTGCGTAAATATATTATTAAGGCCCGTATTTTGTGTTATGTGCGAGTAATGATTAAATGTCTTAATTTGCTATTTCCGTTTCGAAATTTAATATTTAATAATGAGTGTTTGGAAACTACATCAAAGCCTATCTTCGGGGATTCGAAATACTTATGTGTTTCTTAAGTAACGCTTGTACCTAAAGTGCTTCCTGAATCCGAATATGACTCAAGAGTGGTTTTCTATGTGGGTATGCTATCGGATAACAAATTAATTTCCTTTTATAGTATCAGTTTTTACCGTTCATTTTAACTATTTATTAGTAATTTATTCCTGTCATTCGTTTTATGGTTTAATTGTGCACATGTTAAAGGATTTTCGTCGGTCTCATAATGTTCAAATTACATAACTTATATTTATTATATATTTTCCTGCAAAAAAACATAATGTTTTGACGTTCGTCACCTGGAAAATAAATCGAAGGAATTTTGAAATGTCGTTTTCATTTTACACCAAACATAATTATTTTATTGATTATTTGTTTTTCGACTATAAATACAAATAAACGTATGCACGGAACTTTTGTTTTGCTAAAAATATATCATTATCATCTCTGACCACAACACGTGTTATTTTTGGTTTTCAACTTTCCTGTGTATTTATTTCAAGGATAGGTTTTTTTTAAAATAAAAAAATTAACACATTATACAATTCTAATTATGAACGTTAGTTATTTTCCGCAGTAAATGTTATAGTTTTCATAATGAATCTAGTGACCTATATGAAATACATAATTCAATCTTTATAGAACTTTAGCCATACAATTATTGTTATTGATTGATAATTGTGCGATAAATTCAAATCAACAGTAACCGTAAATTTGTCGCTCGCTGAGTTTATGGGTAGTTTTTTTTTCAATTTGGGCGTTTTCGTCCTTTTACATGTCTAACCAGTTTTTCAAACTCTTTCCTCTGTTGTTTTAAAAATCGTTACACATTGAAACATTTTTTCCTCATTTGCTGTACCTTAATGTTAAATAAGTTCGTAGCCCCCTTTTCAACTCGTATCATTTTAAAATACCGTTTTTGTACATAATGCTCGTATGTACCTATATAAAATATGGAATACTTGTTTTTCCCAGTCTTTCTCACAATAAGTACTTAAAAATGTGGCTAGTTTAAAAAATACTAAATCGTTGGTAATGAATGTTGGTGAAAATGGGGTCCTCATAACTTAATCTTTTTGTATATTTTTAATGCACAGAATTCCGGATTCAATATTAGGTGTTTATATTTGAATGGAAACCACATCGCACCCCTAGAAGTAATACACTGGTATAAGAATTATAAAAACATTATTCGTTAAAAAAAAAAAATAATTTTTTAATTGGGCAAATGGCGTTAACGAAGTAGCCTCTTGATAAATTTTAGGAACAATATACATACATATCTAGCATTCGATTGATTTTCGAAACGTGTCCATATTCCTCACGCCAGATATAGGCAGACAGCCGACTGCATGACGACTGCGTACGGGGTATGGTGTATTCGGGGGTGCGATGTAGGTGTGATGACGGTGTGTGGAGTGCCGGTAGTGACGCCGTTCCTGTTGCAGGTGACGTCGCTGACGCGCTCGCCGGACTCGTCGCCGAGCCCTGGCGCCGCGTGCGCCGCGCCCGCGGTGGCCGCGCTGCCGCCGCCCGCGCAGCCCGATAAGTGCTGGCCGGCCGCGCAGTCCACGACGCGCTCGCCCGCCACGCCCGAGCAGTTCTCGTTCGAGCCCGCGCCCGAGGCCGGCTCCACCACGGAGCCGCTGCGCGTGTCGCCCATGATCCGCGAGTTCGTTCAGTCCATCGACGACCGGGAGTGGCAGAACTCGCTCTTCAGCCTGCTGCAGAACCAGACATACAACCAGTGCGAGGTGGATCTCTTCGAACTCATGTGCAAGGTCCTGGACCAGAATCTCTTCTCGCAGGTGGACTGGGCGAGGAACACCACGTTCTTCAAAGATCTCAAGGTCAGACTAACTTAATTCCACCACTTTAATATTAAATAATTATACGTCGACCATTATATTGAATAAATCAAACTCCTTAGTTTTATTACGACCGAGTTTGTACAACCGTCTTCGAGAATGGAACCATTTTGCTTTAGCGAAAACGTTCTATGGTCCATAGAGAAAAGTAAAACTAAAATATTAACAGCTTCTTAGGGGGTTGAATCTAGTCTTTGTCTACAAAAATAAGGACAAACTCAAAACATTGTTGCTAAACTAAGGAGTTTGATTATACTTCGTAATGAATTTCATATTGAATTTTTAAACTCAGTTTTGATAGTACATGCTCGAGGAGAATATTAGGTTCAAGATAGTCCGATTTCATTGCCAACATCGAAGTCGGTGAACGAAAACAGGAAACTCACAAACGAGCGTCTTAAGGATGCGGCGGTGCATCTCACTTGGACATGCGCTGCGGATACCTCAAGAGAGCCGTCCTGGAAGGCCGACAATTACGATCGTCCAGCTTTATTCGGTGGAACTTGGGGACACGGGATTGACGCGGCCAGAGATAGCGTCTCCTGGAAACGTCTGCTGATGCCCACATGCTCCACGCACGGATGTGGAAAATAATAAGAAATTAAATTCACTATCTACCCTTCTATCATTGCAATTTGTTATTACTTTTGCGAGTGTATGTATTTTTGATACGCACAAAAATATGACCATACGAGTGCGATTAATTTTTTATTCCAGAAAGCTTTGCTTCAGCTTTTCATGGGAGTTTAAATGTAGATTTTTCGGGATACAGATTGTCTTCCAAAGGTGTAAAAACACAGTAAGGAATTTATTCGCTCTAAAACTGTTTCTTCTTATCGATTCGAGTAAATTGATGTTCTTTGGAATTCCATGAGAAAAATAATATTGCGAGAAATATATTAGCACCCACAGATAAAAGAAGTGGAAGCACCATATCATAATATTAATTTTTCAATAATATCACTGAGATGGAATATTGTTATGTTGTAGTTACGTGAATAGCCGCCGCGAATAACGAGAAAAAATTGATTCCAAATCAGTATTGTTTTAAAATCCTTTAAAAATAACCCAAATAACAAGGTATTCTTACCATCCCCTCGAGAAAACTTAAGATTTTGAGCTAATAGTCAATGTTAAGGGATTATTTGTTAATTTCATTGTGCAGCTCATGTTAAAAATTTGCTCAGAATTAGCAAGTTTGATGTTGCTATGGAAATAAATTAATGAATTTAACAAATAATGTAAAGGGTCTGGATAATATAATTCGCCGTTCCTTTTCGATGAACAGAGCTCTGCGAATACTGTTTAAATAAACTTATTCTTGTGTCTTTTGCAAAAATATCGTTGATGTAATTCTTGAGATTTTTAAAATATTTAGAGAATAAATTGCTTAAAAATATATATTTTATTGGGTTTAAAATGTTCGCGTATTTTTATTTTGCAAAATAATTGATTTATAATGAAATCAATATAAATTGATTAAACGTACAGAGTTTAAATGTGCATTTTTAAACCTGGGTCTATTCTGTATTATTTTCTTCTGGTTCTTTGTAGTTTAAACATTCAATTTAAATTTCTCCATTGATTGATAAATTGTATGCACATGCACATGCAGCCTCGTTATGCATTGCGGTAATCGAAATAAATTGTATCTTCCGGGTGTCAACTTATATGCCACCTATGAACCTAATCATATTGTAAGCTTTGCATAACTCTGAAAATATATATAACTAAAAATATAAAATGTTAATTTCCAAACCAAAATTGTTTACTGGATACTGTCCTTACAATAAAAAATAAACCCTTATGTGACTATGATGCCACGTAAGTCTTCATAGAATACAATACTTGATATATCTCCCTTTAAAAAAAGAATGAAGTCATATTTTGCTATAACAGGCGTAAATCATATTATTTGTATAAATTATGAAAAATATATTGCTAAGCAGTTAAAGTTGAATCGGGTTGTGGTCCCGTGGATAGTGTTGCGGACTCGCGTATCAGAGGTCCGAGGTTCAAACCCCACTCTACCCCAACTTGATTTCCATTTTCTAATAGTGAGTTATTTACAACTCGTTGAAAATTGTGAATTTTGAAATATTTGGGTAGATATTTCAATTTTCAAGTTTTAAAGTATTCCGTCATTTTCTGAACGTAACACGACGTCACAGCACAAAAGGATTTTTTTAGCCTAGGCTTTTAAGAGTTGAAAATGTATACCTTATCCAGCACACTTTATTATTTGAAAAGTAAAGTAGCGAAGAGCGCCTCCTGTACTACAGTTAATTGAACCTACTACGAAGATCCTAGCAAACAAGTAATGTTTTACTAAGTGTGTAGTCGGTTGATTATCTGATGTCTGACCCACTGGCAACTTACTTATTTACCGACAACGAGAAAATACGATCGTAGGTCCGTAGCACGAGCAGTTGCGCAATACGCCAACTGCTTCGGGCCGGAGCGAGCGTCGGGACAACGTTGCCGCTCATCGTACACCGGGTAGGTACTAAGTCCACCCACTGACCCACTCGATACAGTGCCAGGCGCCATGCCAGTACGCCAGTACGCCAGTACGCCAGTACGCCAGTACGCCAGTACCGCGGATAGACTCTCTCAATTTCACAATGCCCCGAGAAACTAGGACCTCGCGCACCTTCCGAAGGGTTGTTATCTACACAAGACACTCGTTACGACAATAATCCGCATTTTGTGAAACCATATGAATATTTCCCAAGTTCGCGGCGCGGTTTTGCACAGTACGCCAGTTCTTCCCCCGACAAGTTTCTATGATACCAGTCTTGCAACTTGCAATGTGCGTTGCTATTGCAACAGTCAACTGCTCAATATAACTAATTCATCGAGAGCTGCATTAGCGCAGTTTCGCCGGATTGCGGCAATACTCGGCTAGTGCCAGCTTCCCATGGTAATTGATAATGACCAATTTTCGAGCCGTCGGTTGTTACAAAGACAACATTAATGATCAAATTTCGTTGGCTTCATGAAATGGCCGCCAGAGGCAGTTTACCCGCAGAGCGAGTATTCTTTCCGAATGCAGGTCCAATAAATACACGAGCGATGCGCTTCGTGGCACACGGTAATCAGCTATCGCCGTTTTGGGGACGCAAATCTCTGCGCCGGCATTATCTACGTATAAACTTTCATATGTATATATCTATGCCGGGATCTACGTTCAAGACACGGAATGAATGCGGTAGTGTGCTGTGACGCGGTCCGGCCGAGTTAAGAAAAGAATTAGCTGGTCTAATATATTATATTTTTGAATATCGCGACGCCAATTTTTATCGAAACTCAACCGAGCAGCGTCAAAACTCATCACCGCATAAATTCCGTGCGCCTTGGACGCAGACCCCGTCTATAGGTGCCGCGATCAGCACAGCGGTTACGGCTTAGAGTATAACACACAATCAGTCAACACAAGTTATATTCTTTATGTAACACATATCGTTACTTTTCATCACTCCCATTGCGGCGTATCATCATCATCCAATATCCGCATCTAATGGTGCTTAGGACACTGCATTGGTACACCAACCGCATTTTGCTACACGAAAGTCAAATGTTGGCTTTACGCCTCAGTCAAAGGTCTAAGAAATATTCGAACGTAAAAACGCCCTTTTAAACAATTATTTCATATTTACTTTTGAAGGATTTTTACCTGAGGGTGGACATCGATAGGGGAAAACATTCTAAACATAGATAGAATGCGGAATGTTAGTGTGTAAAGTTGCAACTTAAACCAGCCAATGACAGGTCATGGGCCCTGAAAATGCCTAAACATCTCCATTCCCTTCTCACGAATGTTTTATTATTTGTTTATTATATAAGCCCAAAGGGCTTTAACATGACAGGTACAAAATTACAATTCAACCGTTTTGTGCTATAAAAAGTCAATATGTAGGTAGATCTAATAAATAAAATAAAATAAAAGTAGGTAAGTACACAAATCAATATTTAAAAAAATGTATTTAACAGTTTTAGGCAAAAAAAAAAACATGTTACATACTACGGTATTTTAAAAAATATTTTTTATTTGGTGTTAAAATAGTACAAGAATTATACATTTAATATACGAATGTCCCAATATTTACTTCATTTAAGTATAGGTAAGTTAAATCCAAAAAGTCAAAGTGATTTTTACAGTTGGAGTTTTCCCTCTCTGTTGCAATAAATTTCACCCTTTCAGGGTTTTGGTATTATTTTTCCGACACAAATATAATTGACAGAAAATACTTAAATATAATATTTCTCTGTAGACCCTGAACAAATTTTGAATCTACGTAAATCTGTCAATGTACCGACACGTGTACAATGCCCGTCAAGGTTAACTATGATCTTTATTTTCCACTTATTTATTTCTCAACGACATTGATTCTTTATGATGTTAATAATATCCTGGCTGAAGAATAAGGGTGGTTATTAAATTCTTTACTCGTTGGAATTTTTTCTTACACAATCGTTTAATGAAATTTGTTTGCAAATATTTTTTAAGTTTTTACATAGGAAATACCATCTTGCCTAATATAGCCTAGAATTTATGGTATGTACCACTTACTAGACTGTGGATTTGTTTATTAAATCTTATTTGACAATAAAATTAAAACTCTTTTTTTTCCGCTGCTTGTCAGAGCAAATTTACGCAAAGGCGAGCAACTGAATAACACTGCTCGAGCGAAATGAACATTCTTTACTGTTTATTAAGTTGTACATTCAAGTTTAGGCAATCAAAGGGCCTATGATATCTCAATAACTGGTTAAAATTTAAATTCGGTAAGCCAATGCATTGCCCTATGCACCATTAGGTGCGGAAAGGGAATGATAATGATGAAGGGTGAATACTTTGGGAATTAAGAAATAATAATGAAAATATATTTTCAAAGAACTGTTGCAGCATAATCATCACAATTTCCCTATGCGCACCTAATGGTGCTTAGGGCACCGCATTATTGATTTATTTGGCAATTGTAGTCTGCATTACTTTACGGGTTATTTAAACCATTACGTAATGATGACTGTAGATACAAGGTAGTTTAATGAATAACAAGCAGATTATTACACCAATTGCAGCGTATTTCGATCATTTCTTGTAACATGTAGGTAAGATGATCAGTCTTACGCTTCAGGTGCCAGTCCTAGGTTCTAGTGTAAAAACACCTTAAAATATCAACCATATCGGCAAGCGAACTCGAGACCTCTTGCGTGGTAGGCAAACGCGCTGACCATTAATTAGACCACGAGGTTGACGTGTAGTGTAATAGGTACCTTATCAAAATCTCAACAAATACGGAGGAAATAATTTTATAAATAAAATGTGGAGGTCTTGGTATTTACATGGCTTATGACCATTGTGTAATATTTACGATGTTACCCATGTTTGAACATGCATTTCTATGTCTTAGTTTTTCCGTCCGTTGGTTTTAGTCAAGTGATAAAGCTTGATAATTTTACTATGTATTTATTTTGTGTAAAATCGCTTGATTAAAATTAATATGCCGACCAGTTTCGGAACACGATTGTTTAACGTTAAAGGCTTAAAAATGAAAGTTTAAATACGCCATCATATTTTCCCTTGCTGCATCCAATGGTGCATAGGGCGCTGCATTGGTAAACCAAATCAAACCAAAAAGGTAGGTGATCAGTTTTATGCTTCAGGTGCCAGTTAATGAAATACTACAGTTCAAACAACCTTTGAAATCAATATTTCACGTCAACCCTGCCAGAAATAGAACCCTGGAATTCATGAACGGTAGGAAAACGCGTCAACCTCAGAATTTTTACCTGACAGCAGCTTTTGAGTCGTAAATACTCGTCCAGGGTTCTGGTACCATTTTACACACAGAATTGTATTTTCATCCGCCTGGACACGGAGAGACTGGACACGTTATACATTCCTGGTTAAATTATTTAACATGGAAAATTGCAAAGTTATCGCTTCAAGTCGGGTTGCTGACGAACGGACCAGAGATCCTGGTAACGAATACTACCCTAATTTGATTTCCAATTTCTAATAGTGAGTTACTTACAACCAAAATTGAAAAATTTGGAAAATGTTTGAATCTGTAAATAATTCAATTATAATTATTATAAATCATAAGAACATAACTGTTTCTTATTTCCAAAAAAAATAACAGGCCTCAAACGTCTGAGGGTATGTCTACTCAGCTCAAACTAAAAATATTGCTTGGAGATAATAATATCGTCGGTATACTGACAAACCCTCTAAATGACAAAATTTGGGAAAACAAGCGAAAAATGCAGTTATGTTATTTTTCGAGCTTTATCAACTGATTAATCCTCTAAATCTTCCACGGTTTAGTTTCAAAGTTAGCATTTATAAAAGCCCACAAGAGGTACTTTTAAAAATATTTTCTGGTTATACCCATTGATTCTAGTTACCAGATGTTTTTTCCAGAATCTCGTCTATTGAAACAATGAGGAAGTTTAGTGTTTTTTTATTTGTAAACAGACTATTAAACTAAGCCAGATTATTTTTATGTGGACATGTAATGAGAATGGACAGCGAATGAACGGCTTAAAATATTTACGATGCGAATGTTGATGAACGCGGAAATAGAGGAAGACCGAGAAAGACGTGGCATGACCAAATCCTACCAACACTTGAAGATAGATATGTCAAAAGTCGGAATAATCGGCGCGCGTGCATGAGAATATGTATGAATGCAGAGGATGCGAGATCTGTATCTACCCTTACAGAGAAAAGGCGTGATGGTTGGTTGGTTTGTTTGTTTTTTTATTTTTATGCATCGTATTATCAGCGCTATGCTTCTCTAAATTACTCCGCGTGTGACGTCTCAGGTTCTCTTCAGCTTCTTCTCGGTCAGTTCTGCCGATCGGTCCGTTGACTTACCGTAAACAGGAAATATTTCGCAACTCCCTTATCATCGGTTGATTCGTATGAACTAGTGACGTCATCCAAAGTAGTTCCTTTTTATTGAAAAAAAATAATCATTTTTTAAGAAGCTTTGCAGTACAATTTAATTATCTAATTTTTACCGCGCCTAACAGAACATTTTTTGTATCCTGTTTCTCGTAGGGCTACATTTCCTCATTTAAGGGAACTAAGATGGCTTCGTGAGTATGCATCATGTCAAAAGTATGAATAAAGAAGACCGGAAAAGACTTTTTGATTCAAACAGATTTTTCTCAATAATGAATTTAGAGGGTTTAATCAGTATACCGACGATATGCCGGATTACGAAACGCTGCGCCGTGTCTCGGCCCTGCGTCCCGTAACACCGATACAATACGTAATGGGAAATATGTACCATTGGCCGTAAACTTTCTCTGTGAGTTCATTATCAAATGCAGCACAAAAGTAGACCGATTCAGCTTATTGCTCCCGCCTTGGCGAGAACGAGTGAGAACTCGACACTCACCAAGACGCACCACTTTCCTTTTCTCGGCCTAGTTCTGTGCTTATTTGTTAGCTCATAACTACGTAATGCCGAGAGACTCCATCGTGGCACCATTTCTTCGTTACATTTCCTATGAAATAATATACGCAGAAATCATCATCATCATTAGTACCCGATGCTGCATAGGCTTTGTACCTCTAGGCTTATTTGTTAGCTTATAACCACGTAAAGCCGAGAAGATTCCACTGTGGCACCATTTCTTCATTATATATCCTATGAAATTATATTAAACAGATATCATCATCATCATTATACCTTTATTTATACCCGGTGGTGCATAGGGCTCTGTTTTGGTACTTCTAGGCTTATTTGTAAGCCCATAATCACGTAATGCCGAGAAGACTCAATTATAGAACCGTTTCTTTATTATATTTCCTATGAAATGATAAAAGATCATTATAATTTCATAATTTCCCTATCCGCACCCATTGCACTGCCACTCCGATTCCGGCGCATCTAAACAATTTTTGTTGCATGGAAGGTGAGGTGATCAGTTTTACGCTTCATTTATCAGTTCAGGGACAAATAATGTTAAACCATCATTGAAACAAGTATTTCACGCTGACCCTGCCAAGAATCGATCCCGGGATCCCGAGAATGGTAGGCGAATGCGCCAATCACTAAGGTCAATATAACTAACGATGTCAAATATTAGTTTCACCTTAGGCTGTTTTATGTTTAAAAAAACGGTAGTTTCGAGATAATGTTGTACGTATGTAGAAATAATATATCTAAATAAATACGTAGTAAAAACAAAATGAAGGGTAGTATGGAAAATCGATACAGCGGAAGAGTTGTAAAGACAGTAGAAAGGGTTGGGAGTAGGTTAGAAAGTAGGTTTGAGAGTTAAGTTAGCGGTCCAGTAAATATAAATATCTTCAGTCCAACAACATTGAGATTGACCTATTTTTGTTTCTGATCGGTATATATCTACTGACATCGGTAAACTCTACCGGCTCGTTGCAATACGTGTCTGGGAAGCATTTTTCCGATCTCCGTCTCTTTCTGGCGCGGTGGCCGAGTGCACTTGACACGCTGACAGTGGCCCAGTGGCCGGTAGGAGAAAGTCGTAGAAATTCGGTCCGGCGAGAGCGGGACGCCAGAGGCGGCTATTGAAAGATTCAAGTATTACCTCACCGCGTACGGAATATTGTATGTACACAACCATACACAACACAAGGCGGCGGTGAGCGGTGAGCGGTGAGCGGTGAGCAGTGACGCGGTGACGCAACACAGCGTGGCGGCAACACTAATACATGCATACAGTTTAAACTACTGACACTAAACTGAACTTACTGTGCAACAAATTTATCGGTAGAACGAACAAAAATTGAACCAACGACGCCATTTTGAAAACATACTTCTGCTGTTAGATTCTACTCGGTTGCGAATGTTGTCGTATGGTTGGCGTGTGGTTGGCGTGTGGTTGGCGTGTTCAAGTGATGATTCCCTTTTCAATACATAGCGTATTAATCGACGCATCAGAAGAGTAGCCATAATAATTTAAATTCCGTTTTGCAGCACAAAATCCGTAAACACTTGCTTCGATCATCGTCGACTTCTAAATCAGATGGGTATTTGTGGATACAAATTTATGGTTTGTGAATATTAAATTGTAACCTCGCCCGCCAAAACCTCGTGACGTCTATGTATTTTTTATATATGAACAACGATTTATAAAAACACCATTAAATATATTTTACATGCAATATATCTTGTACGTTGTAAGCATAGATTAATGTTTTTTTTTTAAATAAAATAATTGAAAAAAAAAACACAAATATTTCGTTAGTTTTGTTGTTGTTCTATGTTCTAGTAAAAAACGATAGATACATATCTTAGAAAACAAACACAAAAGCATACATAGTCAAAAAATATTATTTTGTGGGTAATTTATATAGCGCCTTTTTTCTAAATACCTTAACCTCTATTATATAAAAACGATAAAAATATCTTCATCCATTTCCTTTGACTTTTATGTCAAATAATTTAGAAATAAATACTCTTATATCAAACAATGTCTTTAATAAATTATTTCACAAACAGATGAAGTTAGGGATTAAAGACATTTTACTATTACCCCTATGTTTGATTATGTCCAAATGCTTGCAGACTGGCTGGATTTCCTCCCTAGGGAGTTGTTCATATTTAAATTTATTTCAGCAGAGAGGGAAAGAGTTTTCGTGAAGAAATTTGGAAGTCTAGGCATTTACAGGGCTTATGACCTGTCATTGGCTGGTTTAAGTGGCCACTTTACACACTGTGTAACATTCACCAATCCAGCCAGTCTGCAAGCATTTGGACATAATCAAACATTGTTGAATTACTACCTGGTAAAAGAAGAAGTATAAAAATTGGAAAATTGTTTCCAGGCGTTGCCTAGTAGGTGATTTGGTTCAGCCGGATGAATCTCACCCACGTGATAAAGGTTTCAGCTCTTTCACTTCACAAAAGTCAACAGATGGAAGAGTTGAGGAAATGTGGATGTTCAAACATGGGCAGAATGGTGAATGTTACACAGTGTGTAAAGTGGCCACTTAAACCAGCCAATGACAGGTCATAAGCCCTGTAAATGCCTAGACTTCCAAATTTCTTCACGAAAACTCTTTCCCTCTCTGCTGAAATAAATTTAAATATTACCCCTATCTTTTTAATATTTTACCATTCTTCCATCATCCTTTTGTTCTACATGACCAAACCACTCGGTGACTAGTTTTTCATGCATTTTATTCCTTCTTCAGGTGGATGACCAGATGAAGCTGCTCCAAAACTCTTGGTCCGAGATGCTGGTGCTTGATCATCTGCACCAACGCATGCACAATGGACTACCAGATGAGACCACCCTTCACAACGGCCAGAAGTTTGACTTGCTGTGCCTCGGTCTACTGGGAGTGCCTCCATTGGCTGACCACTTCAACGAGCTGCAGAACAAACTTGCAGAGCTCAAATTTGACGTGTCTGATTACATCTGTGTCAAGTTTCTTCTGCTTCTCAATCCAGGTAACCGAATCGTTAGACAAAGGCAGTGAATCTCTCCACGCGTTTATCATGGCTCAAATCCTAACTATTCCACATTTTGAAATTTTTTGTATTGCATGTCCTTGGATTATGTCGACATTTGACATGATCGTATTTAAGGCTTTAATTGATTTAATTTCAGCCAAGTCTTCACAGCGAAATTCAATTACATTTTTAGAGCACTTTCTTAACACACTGCCGACAGTTTGCTGTCAGTTTATGTCTGAACCAGGGTACTTAGACCTGATGTTGGAGGGGTATTTATCATTACGATTACCTACAAATGATATGTGATTCGTTTTATTTGTTATATGTACACTATGCATAAATATATATATATATATATATTTTTTTATTTCAGATGTGAGGGGAATAACAAACAGAAAATGTGTTCAGGAAGGTTATGAAACTGTTCAAGCCGCTTTGCTGGACTATACTCTGACATGCTACCCGTCTATTCAGGTAACTGTTTTACAATAGACAGATATACTGTCAAAGGTTTCTGGTATGCCTTTTTTATGCCAAATTCTCAAAAAAAATAACTTATTCAATCACATAAAAATAAAAGGCATATAAAAATCCACTATTTTAACAAATATATACTACTATTTTTTTTTTCAAAATCATCATCTTCATTCCCCTTTCTGCACCTAATTATACATAGGGCACTGTATTGGTATACCAATCGCAGCTAATCTTTATAATGTTTTATTATGTGAAGGTAAGATGATCAGTCTTACGCTTCAGGTGCCAGTCCAGGGACTGAGGAATATTGTAGTGCAAAAATACCTTTTTAAATAAATATTTCATGTCGACCATGCCGGGAATCTAACCGGACATGGTAGGCAAACGCGCTGGCCACTACGCCATGAGGCCGATATAATTAAAAAAATAATTTCTCTCTTTCATCATCCCTATCATAATGCACCGTGTATATGATAGGGCTTCAATACTGCATTTTTGAGCACAAATTTTATTATTATGAGGACACCTGAAAGTGAAATCCACTACATTCTATTTACATATTGATAGTATTAAATTATATTTATTAAATTTTTTTTAACTTTAAATCTTAAAAATGTTATTATTAGGTCCTGGAAACCTATTGAGAGTTACATTAGTACACAAGCACGGTACTATGTACCGTAAATTTTTCTTTAAAAAAAAAAAAGGAATTCCTAAAAAAAAGTCTTTCTTTAGAGGCTTGTCAGCAGGCGGGAAATAAATATAGAAGCTTTAAGCCACATTTCTCACTGATGATCAGAAATCGTAGGTTGTTCTGCAAGTATTTCTCAGTATTTTCTGAGGAATACCCCACCCCGCCTTTAGGATGCGGAAAGCTAATGCCCCAAGGAAATGCATTTGCGAAACATAATCACACTTGCACGGCACTGAGTACCGTAATCGGGACCTTTTCAATGCGACTGCCAGTTTATAAACAATGGACTATGAATACTCGTGGCACTACTGGTGATTCGGCTTGCGTTTACTGTGCTGTTTCAAATTTAGCAAAAAATCGGTACCGCGTGTAACTCGAGTTAAGCATCTGATTTTTAAAGATAACTTTTGTTTTATTTTTTAAATTATTAACCCCCCCTCATTTATTTATGGACTTATTAAGCCCATTTAACAATAGTAAATACATATTTTTATAATGTATAATATAAACAGGTAAAATTACAGTAAAATACGACAAAAAAATATTTAAGCTAGGACAAAAAATTAAATTACCTCAAGACAAGATCTGGTCTATCTTAGTTATTGTTTAAATCCAAAAAGATTTACACTAAAAAAGTTAGGATCTTGTCTCGAGTTTAAAATGCGACACAATCGGGACATCGGTGCATGCAAGCTCGGGACATTGGTGCATGCAAGCTATAGTTTGTGCTGTGCTGATCACAAAACAGCACATTCTTATTTCGCAACCGGTGGATCGGAACATTGAATGCCACTTGCTCCTGTAACAATGGTACATCAATTAAGCCGTTTAGTAAATTAAACATAAATATATAGGCAATGTTATTTCTAGACTTGAAATTTTTAATATCGACTCCATCTCTCTCTAAGTGTAGTCTCCCTTCTCGAGCTTGAGTCTCCGATCCATGGTACTTCTCTTAGCAGATGATGTTGCACTGATTTGATTTGATTTATCCTGGCTACATAGAAGAGAGACCAGATTACGGAGGCATACTCTAAAAGAAGACTTATTTATTCTCATCCACAGCTTACAAACACTATATGTTAAACACAGCATGTTCTACATGCAATCGTAATACACATGTGTGATTTAAGGATACCCATGATTCAAACCTCTACATTCTCCTTTTCATTATTCAGATCAATAGTGAATAGGGCAGAGCATTGATAAACCAATCACAGTGTAATTCAGCCATTTATATGAAGGTAATATAATCCGTCTACACTTGAAGTGCCAGTCCTGGGCTGTATAATGCAGTAAAAATACAAGTATGCAAACCAGAACCAACCAGCTAAGGGAAGGTAACCCCGACAGAAAAATCCACCAGAGAAGGCAACGGGAAACCACTCTGGTCATCTCTTCCCAGGAATCACTATGGCGAATACATACAATAAGCAGTTTTCCTGGCTGCGGAGTAGCGCAGGACCGAGATGCTTTCGCTGTAGTAATCGCCAACGTCGGGGAATCTGACAAGGCACCTCAAGAAGAAGAAGAAATCAGTATTGATAGAAATTGAAATTGGAACCTTATGAATGTTAGCTAAATGTGGTGACCACTACACCGTAAGATGGGCAAGAGTAGAACTAAAATAACAAGAGTTATCAAGACTTCTGTGTTAAGATATACCAGTTTAGAAACTAGTAAATACACACTTTGATATGAGTTTGTGATTTTTGTTAATGAAGAAAATGATAAATGCGTTATTAATGTATCAATGTTTTCTGTTTCAGGACAAATTTAGCAAATTAATCATGTTGATTCCTGACATCCACGCATTGGCGGCTCGAGGAGAAGAGTATCTTTACGGCAAGCACTGCGCCGGTCAGGCTCCGAACCAGACTCTTCTCATGGAAATGTTGCATGCTAAGTGCAAGTAAATTTCAGGTAGGACTCATCCTTTATATTATGTAAATACATTATGCCAAACGACAGATAAAAAAGAAATCATTATGCTCTCGATAAAGTTGTATTTGTGTATCGAGTACTGCTAACTTTTAAACTTCTATTTGTTTATCGACAGTGTTAGAGATTCTATAGTATAGTATCGGTACCTAACATTGTAATATCTATAATTGTTTTCCTGCCCACATGGCTGGCGAGTATCAGCCTGGAATAGTCATTCCTTAAAGTAGCTGGTTCTAGCATAAAGTCCGAAACGTAATATCGATATCCTAGTTCTATAGGGAAATAACTCAAAATTTTAAGGTTTCGAGTTAATGATGCCAGATGGTAAAGAAACACTCCCTTTACATACTTCAAAAAGAAATAAGTCGAATTTGACTTATTTTTGGCCTAAAATTTGATAATTTCTTATGGAATAATTATCATTAAATCAGCACATTGTCAGATCAATAGGAAAACATTTGACATGTTTCTCTATTGAAGACTTTAATCTCCTTACTCTACACTAAAACCTTTCGAAATTCTTTAAAAACAAATCAAACTTTATGATTTAATAGATTAGTAGTTCATCGAGTAAACTAATCAAATTGTTTTTTAACATCATGTTTGATTGTTTGAGAAATCTGATTGTTTAAAATGTGTTTTCCTTCCTTAACTTTTTTTATAATACCTTCTGAAGACACCTTTTTTGAGGTTGTTAAAACATTAATTTATCATTAACATATAAAGTTAAGATAAAAAAACTTTTTACAAACTTAAGTTCCTTCATTTTCGCAATTTTAAAAGTATATATTTATTTATCTTTAGAAAAAAGTTACGATATATTCAATGAATGATTATTATTTTATTTAGGAAAACGAAATTTTGTTTTTTTGGGAGATTAATTTCAATACAAACTCACAGCGTCTAATAATTTCACCAATGCTTCAAAAATTCTTAAATATAACTTTTCTTTATTCTTGGGTTATTTTTTCTGAACACTAATCTGCATGTGGGTCTACCTAAGGGTTTTGTATTTTTAGCTTCTATGTCTACATCAGAAGCATTGACATAACTTTTCCCTTGGTTTAATACTTTTTTTTTTTTTCATATTTCTTCGTGGTGTAGTGGTCAGCGCGTTTGCCTACCATACAAGAAGTCTCGGGTTCGATTCCCGTCACGGTTCAGATGAAATGATTTATTTAAAAGCGTTTTTACTTGAAAATATTGCTTATTCCCTGTACTGACACCTGAAGCGTAAGACTGATGATCTTAACAAAAAATGAGATACATTACGATTAGCGTACTAATGCAGTGCCTTATACACCATTAGGTGTGGAAAGGAAGCAATGTTTCGCTATCCCCACCAAAGGCCGAAAGCCTGGAGGGAATGGAGCATTGCCAATCACTAGTGTTCGAAATTTCATACATAAAACTATTTTTACTTCGTATTCTATAAGATGTTTAAAAATCGGTAGAATTTCAAATGAATTCCGTGTATTGATCCAAAAATCGGTTTTCATAAATGCGACCTGTAAGAGAAAAAGACCAAAAAACATAATTGTATAGAGAAACAATGAATTGTTTCTCTACAGAATTAAAACTAAAAATAGTAACTAGGACACTACAGACACCTGTTTTACTTGTAAATGATTTAAATGAATGTATGGAAGTGCGAGAATTTCTAGAAGACGACAATATTGCAAAATATTAAAAATGTTTATTGTTAAGTGTCCTCGCACGGGTAACCCCAGTCAGGTCACATTATTTGAATTATTAATCATTGTTTATAATGTGTAAAAAAATAATAATAAATAAATTGGACCTAAAACATAAGCAAATTGTATTCATAGAATTTTTAAAAACCTGTTATATCTCGTGGTTCTGTTAATATATTGATTGCTCCTATTTCAGTTTTGTCAATAATTTAAAACAACATTCCAAAAACTCATCTTGTATCGGTCATATTATAGTAACCGAGAATTACCGAGCGAAGTCCATCATCTAAAGCTAACTCCAATCAGAAGAGTTAACAAATTATGGAATGATTACTACAACTGGATAACTTCAAATTCAGGTTTTCTTAGTTAACCACTAAAATGTATCTACATCTTCCTCCATGAATGCTACAAATTGCCAAGTCGAGATGCAAAAATGTTTTGAGTTTGTCCAAATGTTTGCAGACAGGCTGGATTTTCTCCCTAGGGAGTTATTCAGATATAATTTGTTGCAACAGAGATGTTAAACATTTTTGAGAAGGGAATATGGAATTCTAGGCATCTACAGGGCTTATAACCTGTCATTGGCTGGTTTAAGTGGCCACTTTACACACTGTGTATTATTCACCGTTTTGCCCATGTTTAAACATCCAAATTTCCTCAACTCTTTCATCTGTTGACTTTTGTGAAGTAAAGGAGGTGAAACCTTTATCATGTGAGCGAGATTCATCCAGCTGAACCAATTCATCTACTAGGCAATGCCTGAAAACAATTTTCCAATTTTTATACTTTTCTTTTACCAGTTGGTTAATTGAACAATGTTTGGAATCTCACCCACATGATAAAGGTTTCAGCACCTTTATTTTACAAAAGTTGACAGATGGAAGAGTTGAGTAAATGTGGATGTTTAAACATGGGCAGAATGGTGAATGTTACACAGTGCGTAAACTGGCCACTTAAATTTGGCCAATGACAGGTCATAAGGCCTGTAAATGCTTAGACTTCTATATTCCCCTTTTAAAAATTCCATCTCTATTGCTACAAATTCAAGTTGAGATACATTTAAATAATATTATGATGATTTTAATGCACAACTTTTCTGTTAGTAACATTCACAAAGGAGGATAAAAAAATGTATTGCCGTGGTTAACTACGAAATGCAGAATTTTGAAGTAACCTATTTGTAATTATTACCTCATGAAATGATTCTACCTGCATATATGAATATATTGATTGAAAATGTAACCATTTGTAAGGGAGACGCAGTTCTTTTTGTTTTGTCTTTTGGGTTATTTCACATTATGATTAAATCTTTTCAGGGTAATATATAAAACATCATAATGTATACCTTATGTTAGCTTAGTCAGGAATCAAACAAAGCAACCACTGGTGGATACATTTTAAGTTTCTATAACCTAGATATATTAGAACTTATCAAAATGAAAACTGACTGCATTTAGCTAACGTAATACATAGTTAGAAAGGAAACATATTATCTCTTAATTTATATTGTGTTTTAATTGTATAAAATGAAGCTGCCTATTTGCATCGTATTGCAGTTTTGTGAAATTTTGATGGCATTAACCCTAGATTTCTCTTTTCTTATTTTCAGGCTGGCGTCATCCAGCAAAATGGAATTCAGAATCCGGAGAATCTTCGTTTCGGTGTAATTACTTAAACCGTGTTGTTGAAACAACATAAATTGTATGTGGATCTCTGATAAGTAAGTTGATATGATATTGAAAGCTTTACATAGCGGCGATTATTGAACTCGAGAGTGCTAGTAGTGACCACCACGCATTGTGGGGATGTAGTGAACCGCAGCACTGCTGTGACTACACCATTATGTTATATAAATGTTACGTTAATTAATTATTCTTGCAAACTACATAACTTAAAGTGTAAAAGAATGCATATTGTTGTTGTCTATTATTGATGTTACCATTATCTCGGAGATTTCTGACAGCGGCAGCAATGGTTGAGGTGTTCAGCATTTATCGAAAGAGAACATTCTACCAAATGGTTTTGTGTTGAAGAAATAAAGACAAAGTGAAATAAAATGTTCAGTGCCGTGATGGTAGGTGGTGAGCGTCAATTGCCCTGTCAGTCAGTTACCCTTAGTTCAAACTGAAATATATAACTAAATGTTTATCTGTTAATTATTAATGTATTAACTGTATGAAGATCATTAAGTGTTTGTCCACGTAGCCACATATCTTTGAGAACTATTTTCATTATACTATCGAGCTTGGGGAAAGTGTATATAAAATTGAGATGCCTTTTGTTACATAAATACAAAGGATATTTGGCAACGTTCAGCTGGACAACATTGTGTTGGTATTGGTTCAGCCATGACTTCTTCTTGCTAGAAATCCCCAAACTGATTTTTCATTATTTGACACAAAAGTACTTTTGACACACTGTAAATATTTTCATTTGCAAAAAACATTTTTTAAATGTACATGTTTAGATAACACCATTATTTACTTCACACAAAAGGAGTAATGTTGTATAAACATACACATAATATGTTAGAACATATTGTAAATAATAGAGTATACCTAAATATAGATACATATTGCATATTTTGAAATCTTTATTTTTACATCAAAATTTAAATGCGTAATATTGTTAAATTCAGATTATAAAAATGGTTGGCACGGCTGATTCCTATGGTAGACAGAGTTTACAAAAATGTTAAATTATTATCCATAAATTTATATATTTAATATAAAAATAATATTAATAATAAATATGTATATATTATATTTTTGTTTAATGAGACAATTGAATTATTCAATTTACAATAAAATTGATTATTTCACTTAATACCTTGTTTTTTTTAAATTCATAATTTTTCAATTTCAAAGTTATCTTCCGTATAATTTTGATCATAAAGAATGACTCTATTTTTAGTTAAAACGGAACGCACTTAAGTGTTTAATTTATTTACTACTATCACATCACAATTTGACATAGTTTTATATTTAAAACTGACATTATTTACATCTTATACAGGTGAACTTGATTGTGACCAATACTGGCTTATGACTTATTTTAATTTGATTATGACCCTTTCTTCACATTATTAGATTTTATTTGGAGATAAATGGTTGTGACATTGTTTTGAAAAATAAGAAAAATCAGACAGTTTTAATACTTTTAGCGCGTGTGAATCTTTTTGGCAATGGTATCCATACAATTACAAATTCAACATTTTTTAAAAGTCTTTTAAACTTCTTTAAAGTCTTACAGAAGGAATATGTACTCTGGGACATCTAATATGTACATGTTTGATTTTTCAACACCTTATTTCAACTTAAATATATTATGTTTTTAAGTTGTAATAAATAATCCAGTATATTTACAAGCAGTTCTTCTGTAGAGAAACAAAACTAAATTAATTAAACATAAAATAGTACATTCACTCGCGTGTAATTTCAACGATAGATAAGATTTATTTAATGTTATAATAAGATTAAATGTGACATAAGAAATTGTAGTTAGGGATAGAAAAGACCACAACATCTTTGTTCATTAATAGTTTTATTGTTGTTTATTCGTAGGTTCGGTTTTAGTATATTGTACCTATGTTTTTCAGATAAATCTTACTTTATTTGTTAATAAAGTTAGTATGCAACATACTTCTTTATCGTTTGCTCGTTTCACTAAATACATTTAAGTTAATAAGTGAGATATCTATGGAAGATTGATGGAACATTCCAACTGGGATTAATGGGCATATCTTATTATCGTTTAATATTCATTAGTTCTATCTTGTGAGAAATTAACATTCATTTTATGGAAACATTGTCTATCTGTAATTAAAAGTGTCAGATTCATAGCTGTCTCTTCAAATTCCATATAGTATCTTGTAACAATTAACACATAATTTTACAGCCAATATTATTTGCAGACTTTCCGAGTTCATATTTTAGTACAGAAATCGTATCGTACAAGGCGTATTGAAAGATCTCGTAGCATATTTTCACACCTTCTCTTCTGGTAGATTCATGTTGGGCTCTGAGTATGTGAACCACCATCACTTTGACATTCCAAATTATCAAATGATACAAATCTGACATCAGAGGGGGCCACTTCTGCTGAGAGTGTCGCCGACTCGGTACGTTGATAACCATTTTGTTTCGTGCATTTGTGGGTAGATTAAATTAATGTTATCTCTGTTTTAACCTCTTACTTACAAAGCTATGTTTTATATGTTTAGTGATAAGTTATTAACTTGAATAAAACACCGAGCAAAGGTTTTGTGGTCAATGGTACTACCTAATTGTGTTATTGGTTAATAGTTTTACCTTTAGTTAATGCTAGCAGTAAGGCAGAACAATGAATTGAACGTTATATGAATTCTGTCTTGTGTAATCCCTCCACCCGTTCCACGCACCCTATTCTTCTCTGCATAGAACACGAATGTCGCTGTTCGAACATTATAGTATAAAACTACACACGGTTTATATGCGTAACTTTATTTTTTGCTTGTAAGTTGTAAATATGAAAAAAGAAAAATGTGATTGTTAACTATTTTATATTTACAATGTCCAATGTTAAAGCATATTTTAGTAGTATTCATTATTTTAGTGTTGCTTCAACGATATTTTCAGAAAGAACTGTTAGAAAAGTGGAAAGCTAACTCATGGGCATAGAAAATATTTTTGTAAAACAAATTTTTAGCAGTTCTTCTAATGAATGCAGTGATTGTTATTTTATTGATTAAATCATATGTAGATAAAATGGTGTTCTTAAAGCAAATTAAACTCACTTTCTATCAATTATATGTGCAACTTAGCCTGAATGTTATACATACATCTGTCCCATAAGTTTAGTGTTATTTGAAAAATTTGTCTTTTATTAGCTGGGGTTCTCTTCATTTTAGTACCTTCATGTATTCCTTTTAGACAGAGTATTTACTTTATATTTATATTTATATTCTCAAATTTATAAGTTATTTTTTTAACTGGGATAGTGTTTAGATACATTATTCATGTAGTATTTTGGTTTTGGTTAAAACCTTTTTATTACATACGTATTTGCTAATGATAGCTGCATCATAGCACATAGCACATTGGTCAGTTGCAGTTACTGTAAAACTATCTTTATGGGATAAATGAAATTATATTCCAAGAACACATCTTAAAATTTACAATGAATAACTCTTTATTTGCTAAAAACCATTAAATGGTACAAAATCATCGATTGTTTATTTTTCTTTGCCTTTTGAAAATATTTTTTTACCTAAAGTTGTAATGATTTGAGGAATCAATAGTAATTTGCTACAGATTTTCCTGCATTGTGAACATATATGGGTCATGATAATGTACAGTCATATATTTTATTATTGAATTTACCATATTGCTAGTTTTTTGGATCACACATGCATTATATATTATTGTAAATATCTTAAGCTGTATTCATATATTATGTGTACTTTAAAAATATTAAGAATGTGTTAGTTCCTTAAAACTGTCAACATTATCAAAATCTCATTGTATTCATGACGTTGGCTAGAGCAGAGCAAACACCTGATCTACTTAATAAATGTGTAAATATTTATCTCCTCGATTCACGAGTCCCATATTTTGTGAAATGAAATCCACACTTATATTTATTAGTCATATTATTGTGTTCTTGAATTAATATAAGTAACAGATTTCACTTCCCGATGGAACTTTATATTCTCTTGTGTTCTTATAATGTTATTTAACATATTCTGTACTATTTAAAAGTAAATTTCTTAAATATCCAATATTTATTTGCCTTAATTTTATTTATTTTACATATTCTGAAGATGTGTGGGTTGATTTGATACAATGTGCTGAGAAATCATTACTTTCATGGAACTCAGTGGCCATGCCTTCATTTAACCTGTGTAAGCTACATACATACATAGAATAATAAATCATGTTCATTAAGAGATTTTTTTTTATTGTCTCCAACTTCCCGTCCTAGCGTACAATCCAGTGGTATTTCAAAATACAAGCCCATTATTTTGTAAGTGGCATAGGTAAAATTAGACTGTAGCTTTTCAATGTTATTATTGTGAATAATTATTGCGCCATTTTTGTAAAAATCACCTCAAGGGCGCTGTACAATAAAAATCCCACACAAAAGCCGAGCTGACTAAATTTAGATTGCCCTCTGGATTGAAAACTACTTTTTTATTATGTGTTTGCTTTCAAGATAACTTTTATATTAATTTTAGTAAAATTTTTGTATTACGTGTACCTATTTTTAAAATTCTTTATAATTTCACTTTCAAAATAAAGGGCTCATAATATATATTTTTGTTTTTTGTTAAAAGAGAAATACTTGAGTTCCTATTATTTACTCAAACATTAAAAATTTTCTGACCATTTCCTAAAAGTCTTTAATAACTTGCACTGGATTAATGCAAATTGACTTGTAGCGGATTGTGATTTGAACTTTGGACCTTTGGCTCGCGAGTCAACAATACCACCACGGTACCGCAACATTATGTTCACAGGGCTTTATTCTGTCAAACCCATTTCAGACCCAAGTCCATCCAAATAAAAAACAAATTTATTTACGTATTAAAACATCAGAATTTTTTATATCGGTGAGAAGTATATCCAAAATAAAACAATCAGTACTCCATATAAAACCTTGCAGTATAATAGAAATGTACCGTGCGGTTTAATGTCTAATAGACTATGTTAATACGATGAACCGAGTAAACATAAAGTTTGTGTAAAAATGCACATTTAATGTTAATATGAAAAATTTATGTTACACACATATAAACAAAGGTTATTAAAGATTTGAACGGACTGTGCTTATTTTAAACCTAGAAATATGAAATTGAGTTGTGGTGAGGCGAGAAGAGATAACTTTTATCAAATGTCTGCAACAGTTTCACCGGACCACACTGGACTGGACTGAGCAGTCAATTTTTAAAAAAAACTTATTTTATTTGTCAAACCTAGTTAAATGCATCCCTAAAAATAAGTAAAACCAATGCAGTACGATTTTGCAAAAAAAATACTTGATTATTTACCAAAAATTCCAAAAATTATTTTTACTTTTAGGACACAGTTTTAGGGACAATCATAGTAAATGTATAATTATTATTATTTGTCACATCCCAAAATTAATAAAAGAAACTAGTTTTGACATTTGTTAACTATTTAGGGAATTTTTTTTTTTGAGAATAGACAACCAATAATCATGTAAAAAAGCTCTACAAAATTACATTTATACTATTTATTACATATTGAAAAGAAACCATAGGTTTACATTTTTAATTTACTAAATTCATATTAGATTAATTTTTAATAATATTTATTATCAATACCTCAATTCTTGGAAAAAGAAACAAAACAATGTATCCGGATACTATCTAGAACCAAAGGTTTTTGTGTGAAGGTCAATGATTGATCTTAAATTATTAAACAGAAAAACACTCACAAGCAAATATGCATGTCTATAGCTAATTACGAGTATGATGAAGAAGATCAAGGGACAGCGTGGTGTTAGATGGCAAGTGATGTGTCGGTTGAGTCACATCCGCGACTAGATGGGAGTGTGGGGTCGAGGTGCAAATACGGTGGGCGCAAGACAGGGATGCCTACTCCAGAGTGATCACCAGCCAGGGGGGACTTGATATGCCAAAGAAAGAAGGAGTTAAAACATAAAAATAATTTATAAAACCTATAATCATGCTATCAACTATCCACATGTGCTCATTTTACAGTAAATATTGGGATCTAAACATATTTTTTTGGAGTTATTATATATTTATAGTTATAGAGATTTAGAGTATCAATACTGGACTCAACTTTTATAACGTGTGTGGTCCTTTTTTATTTTTAATAAAATACAGATTATGGTCAAAATGATGGTTGAAAAACAGACAAAAAATTCTCCTTCATGTTTTGAAATAACTGTCAATTTATAAAAATTCCATAAAGAACTTTGTTTTGAAAATATACATAAAAGATTTTTAATACAATCAGGTATCGTATAGTATTTACAGTAACTTATTGAATATAGTCTTAACATTGCGAAATAAATTAGTCAGGTGGCACTAAATCATACACACTGCGAGCTTTTGGTTTCTCGAAAACATATTTTTATTTTATCTATCTAGTTGAAGGAACAGCTTTACAAAAATATTAATTATAATTAAACCTTATTTTATCACTGTTCTCAAATTGATGGCTACATAAAATATATAATAATATTTAAAAAAAAAAAAAATGATAATACGGAATTAATTTCAACTCTTTTATTTATTTTATTACTTACATTTATTTTCAAATCTAATTTTAACTTTTTTATGCTGATAATTACATTAAATGATGACTTACAACCCCTGCTTGCACTTGCATATAATATAGATTTTTGTTTAGTCTCCCACCAGTCTGATGACGTCAGTCACGATGACTCCCGGTCACTGGTAAAAATTATAAATTAAAGTGGAACAAAACAATGTACGTATTTTTATTATTATAATTAAGGTAATACATAAAGTATAATAAGATAAACATTATTTTCTGCAATTACAACTAAAGCATCCAACAGTACTTCACAGAACTTGCAAACAGCACTATAATCAATAAACTTATCCTATATTCCATAATATAAGACAAAAAGGTTCTCAAAAACGTTAACAGACTAACCAGCCGTCCCCAAATTCAACAAAACTAATTGAGTGATCGTAACTACAGCAAAATATATAAATGTTCCCAAAATCCGCATTGTAAGCACTCAGATTGAATTCTTCCGAGAGCAGTATTCTTCGTGTAATGCTGAGTAGAATGTGGCAGATGAGTTGAAACAAGGTGGCGAGATCTGTGAACGGGAACCGAGTAGAAAAAGATTTTCAAAAATAAGCGCACAGTCAATCTGGATATACAAAATCTTGTAAATAAAACTCATATCCAAAATATTGCGTCTGTTTTCAAAATTTTGAATTTTGTTGTTCAAATATACTGCCGCCTTAATCATAACCAACGCACTTGCATGAAAGAAGATTCCGAGATGAACATATTATAATTTTTTTTCGTTTTTATACTGTCTTTAATTATATCTTTGATTGTATATTTTGTGTGAGTGTTCTTTTTTAAAATATTATGTAATGTTTCATATTGTAAAAAGATTTGACTAGTAAACAAGGAATTCATTTATGTTAACTTACTATGCATATCACATTACAGCATATGAGCAGGAATTGCGTTGCTTATGTTTAGCAAATATCACATCCAACCTTCGTACGGGTTGGGCGTGAAATAAAGTTCCTTTTTCCAACTCAGGCTTAAAATTTTAAAAAAAAAATCTAAATTTAAAAAAAAAACCATTAAGTTAGAGTTTATAGGTAGTCAGTCAATGTGAGCATATATTTTGAACAAAAGGTGAAAAAGAAAACTATTCATTTTATTGCATTGTGTTAGACAATTTGTTATCATAGACGCTTTATTCTAAACTGAACTGTGAAAAATAGAAATATTCAAACTTAATTTTATGATTGTGCTCCTATATGATTATCAAAATTTAGAAAAGTATAAGAATCTATTTGTTTGTGACTCGGAAGTGCCCAAATTTAACTATCAGAAGCACTACCCGTCATAATAAATTATTTCAAAAGTGCTAATACATCGCGTTATTTAAAGTGAGTGAACATACGTTTATTCATTAATATTATAATATACAAAATGAATAAAAATATCAAACCTTATTCAAACATTCGGCAAAAGTGCAAAAAATGCATTCATAAATTTTGAGTGGGAATGTTGAATCCTCTAATAATAGAGAATGCGACTTGTAGAATGTATTTATATACAAAATGGACATGAAGCCTATGGAACAAAGGTCATCATCTTTTAGTGCACATGTGGATCGTATCTACCAGGAATTACCTGAAAAGATGTGGCTAACATGTTTTTGGTTACTAGGACTCTTCTTCGGACATCGGTAGTCGCTTTCATTTAGTGAACAATAATACAAAATGTGAAAACAGAGCTTTGTTTATTTGGTTCTTTATCATGAACACTTGGCTAAATACTACTCTGCTAATGTATATTTTATATAAAAAGCTTTGTCACTCTCAAATCATTTCAAACTTAAAATTCATAAATAGGGTTCAGAATGTCAACCGTCTATGTGCTCTGTAGCTGGAGGATGTGTTGTAATCCAGCTCTTATTTGTTAACTTGAAAATAATTACCCTAGCTAAGGAGCTGTGTACTTTTAGGTTGCTTATGTCAAGTGTGTGCAGTGCATTTATTGAATATCATGCTAATTATCTTTACAGCAAAGGCTATTACGATGGAAATGTTTAGTAGAGATTAAAAATATAGCACTTACGCTGGTTATACTAAATTAAAATTTGTTACAACAACAACAAACCAACACGCTGTTTCCCCGTAAGGGTAGGCAGAGAGGATAGAACGCCATATCACCCTTTCTTTGCATACAGATCTCGCTACCTCTACATTCATACATCTTCTCATGCACGCGCGCCGATTATTCTGACTTTTGACAAGTCCATCTTGAAGTATTTGTTGGATTTGGTCATGGTCCATCAAAATTCACATTGTAAATATTCTTAGCCGTTCTTTCGCTGTCCATTCCCTCTACATGTCCTAACCGGCGCAGAGCTCCTTTTGTTAAATATAATAAAATATAAATTTGTTTAATAATATAAATATTAAAATATGGACAGCTGATTCTTATAGATCTCGTTGCGCTGATTTAGAATATACTAAAAACTTATTTTTCACTAAAATGTCGATTGCGATAATTATGTTTAGGGCGGCAGTATAGTAGACTGAGCATTTCTCGAGAAAATAAAGCGATTTCCAAGGTTCAACTATTTGAGAAATAAGTTTTGTATGTGATCAATATAATTTTTGGTTCTGTATTGTGGAGACCATATTGTAGACCTAAATTCCACGCTTCGTACATATGAAAAAATAAATAAATTAAGCACTCTTAGAATGTTGAGTTGACATCATAATAAACTCTAAAATATTATAAGCTTTTTGAACTATGGTTTAAATATATTTATTGAATATCAGTTTGATTTCTAAATTGACACCCATGCCATGAAGCAAACTTTTGAATATGGATGGTCCACAAAAATGCTAAAATAAACTAGTTGAAAACACAGAAGTAAATGTTGAGAATGTCTGAGCCTTGAGGTAATCCAGATAGAATAGTAGTGAAGTCAGAGCAATAGCCTCCAGTTTACAACAGCTTGCCAATTTAAAAGATATCCGTGTATTTATAACATGAAATATGAAAACTATTTGCATTAATGGCTTTATATGGCATGTTTGCCTACCATTTTTGAGGTCCTGGGTTCGATTTCTAGCAGGATAGACGTGAAATAGTAGTTTACACTCCAGTTTTCATTGTTCCTGGACAGGCACCTAAATTGTAAGACTGATTACCTTACCTTCTATGTGACAAAAATGATCTAGATACGCTGCCATTAGAATACCAATATTGCAAATGCAGTGCACTTTGCACCACTGGGTGCAGATCGAGAAATGATTATGATGATGGATTTATCCTCTACCTGGTTTGGACTTCGGGTTTTATTTTTTTTTAATAGGTACTGAATTTTTTTTTTCCACTGGCAATACTTTTAAATAACTCGTTAGTGTATTCTTTTACAGCAAAGGCAACATAACATAGCATTTCTATGGGCAGATTTTAATGGTTATTGTTTCATTCAAAAATCCTCCTGCATGAATTACTCAAAATGGCGTCCAGTTACGCAACTTTTTCGCGTTAGGTAAGGAGGTTTTTTAAAAAGAAATCACATTGTCAGAAAGTATTTATGAAAAATAAACCTATGAAAGATAAATAATTATTATACTAGCTTTCAGAACATACCTTTTTAATATATTTGCAAAATTATTTACATAATTAGTAATTTAATCATTATTACTGTTATGACCTTTTTTTATTATTTTTACCAGCCTTATCTATCTTCTTTCTAAAAATATACAAAAGGCAATGTTATTTTGCGTGTCCTCGGTAGACTGAATAACTACTGGACCGATTTACGTGCGGTTTTCGGCGAAATGTAGATCTTTACCGTGAGCATATTTATAGATCTCAAAATTAAAAAAAAAAAACATCTCTGGAAAAAGAAAAAAAGTGAGGTGCGTAAACGGTTTTTTCATCGTTTGCCGGATCTGCATTCGCCAAGAATACATTTACAAAAAAAATGTAAGTCTGTTATTTTTATCTGTGTGTAAAAAAGCTGGCTTTTAAATGTTTACAGACAAAATTAGTTTTTTACGGATCCCAATCAGATTATTTCCTTAAATTTCTTATAATTTCTACCCATTTATATCTTTTTACTGGATTTTTGGTAAAACTAAAATAATATTAACTGACGTTCAATACAGTTTTGAGCATCGCATCCCTACATAAAGTGCACCTCTGTTGGTGAGAAGAGCAGAGTTTGACATTTGCAAAAAGAATTCGATATTCTAAAATAAGTTGTTTTATGTTATGAATTTTAACCATTAATAAGTACCTACTTACCACTGCAAAGTTACACCAACTTTGTTACGTTTATCCTAACGGTTTTTAGACGCTTTCACGATAGTGAAGTTCACGCCAAAACCCGGCTGGCGCCTAAAGAACGACTAAATACGCGTAGAGCAAGACTGTGCGTTTGGGCATGAGTTAAGTGTCATAGTTTTAGAGGGTTCCGAGTGCGCCTATGTGTATTAATAGGTCGATGGTTTTATTTAAGAACACCGAACCTGTTTCTATGGTTATATAAAAGCATTATGAAGTAAAGTTTTGTAAATATACTTAATCTTAAGAGGAAACGCGGTCCGATTTTTCTTCATTCAAACGTATTCCCGTATTTTCTCTCTGTATTATGGTACTAGAGCAGTGATTTTTTTACACACTATAGATATTTGCCATTGGCGTAGCCCTATTGTTTCGTTTTTTGAAAAAAAAATATCATGGGAACTAAAATTGTTCCGGTCAAAACTGAATTTATCAATATTTCGTTTATTAAATAATATATTTGTAAAGAATGCATTCAAACCAATGGTTTAATGGATAAATATCAAAGATCTTAAATAACTTGACGCTGGGGTAACTAAAGGACCTTTTCAAAATTATTTTAACTATTGATTTTTGAACAGATTCGAGAGGTTTTAATATTGATTTATTAGTGCCTCCCCATCTTATTACGCAATAAGTTATAATTGAGTTACATAAAATAAAATATACTTGTTTAAGTTTAATTAGGGAAAAGATATTACGTATCGACTTGAAGATATGGGAAAGTTTTTAATTTGTTTGTGTAATACATTCGATATCTTCTGTCAATTTAAAATATTCCCAAGTATTTTATATGGTGCACTGATTCAAGTATTTCAGAGCATATTTTCTATTAAAGGTTTTTTTAGGCTGTCCCACTGTGGTTTTACTAAATGTTTTATATATTGTTTATTTGATATCAAACTTTCGATTGTGTTCATTCTATCTACATGAATGTACTCAAATCTAGCAATAGCAAAGTATTGCCGTATTGAACTCGTCATTTATAAAAAAAAATAAGTTTATCTATTAATAAATTTTTGAGTCAAAGGTCGGATATGGATTTTATTGTGAACATCCATTTGAATATAAATATGCTCAGAGTAATAATTTTCTAGAGAAGCGTTTCAAATGTTGGTTTGGTTTTTAGTTTGACAACAAACGTGCAATGTACGGCTTCGGTTAGCGCTCGCAATTTTCAACCCAAGTACCTACGGCCCGTTGTATTGCTGTAATATGTAGCTAAGCTCGTGGTCAATAATCGTAGAATGGTTTTTTCTCTCTATGGGCGACTTTATTAGGTTATTACTGTAAGTAAATATCTTACTTTTTTTTAGGAAACGTAGTATTCGATTGCAGTTTTATCAAAGAGTTGGAAAATTCTTCAACAGATGGCAATGCATGCTAGGTATTTCAATTATTCGGTAAAACGTAAGAAATTAAAAGCTATAGCACCCGTTTTAATCTTCATACATATTTTCGCATACTCCTATCCTACTCTTACAACATTGTTACGTATTAAAGACTCCTCTAAGATGTGCAGTAGGTTTACATACTCTCGCATTTCGATGCGATACCCTTCTGGCCTCCCTTCAGCCACTCGCGCTTACCCCATGCCCTTAGAGACCCCTAAATTTGTCATCTCCCCTTAATTTTGGCCTTTATAAGGCAAATTCCTAGCTCCAGAAGTCAGAGTAATCCGGTTCGTCTTCCCACCTTTCTACTTACCTATTTTGTTGGTACTTTTTTTTCGTAAAGACACCTACTCGAGGTAAAATTGAGAGTTAATTTTTCTTTTTACTTGATTTTTTTCCCGGTTCGTTTTGATGAATATTGTTAATTAGTTTTTTATCTGTGTTAGTTAGTTTTATTTTTTACAATTCATGTATTTTCTAACAGATCTGTGCGCGTTTGCTGTTGTTCTTAGCAGATTTTTGCTTAAATTTATAATGATTTCGCTAAAATACAAAGAAATTATTAATAAAACTTCTTGGTTTAATTTCACTTTTATTTCATTTCAACCAAATTTTGGTTTTCACTTTTATTTCATTTTGACCAAAATTTGGTCGAAATAAAATAAAAGTGAAACTAAACCAAGAAGTTTTATTGATAATTTCATTTATAATTTTATCTCAATCATTAACTATGGAAATGGTATCCCTTTAAATACTCCACACGATACCAGATAGAGGTGCCGAACAAGGTAATTATGATGCGCGGATAGCACAATTATTTTGTGAACGTGATAAAGAACATAAGCCATTCGAGGCCCAAAAAAGAAGATGATTATGACTATTTGCCAAATGAGAGGTTGAATTGGATGTAGAATTGCACGTACGCGGTGACGAAGAGGATATCCAAGTGATATATGATGAAAGTGTGGCTGCCCACCGGTCTTAAGATGGTAAATTATGGAATGGCAATCCACCATCAACGGACAAACGATAAATACTGCAGAACTCATATATGAAAATATAATCATTCCACATATAGATTACTGCTCAACAGTATTATTTTTAGCCAATGACGGAAATTTAAATAAATTGGAAATACTTCAAAACAAAGCCATAAGAATAATGCTGAAGAAAAGTAGGTACAATAAAATAGAAAAAATGCGAGAAGATCTTAATAGGATAACAATAAAAAAGGAACTGTTATGTAATATGCTTGTTTTTATACGAGTATTTAAATTCTTAAATAATCAAATGCCCAAATATTTCATTAATAAGATAGTGCTAAATAAAAAAAATCACCATTATATTACTAGAAATAAGGAAAGAATAAGGCTGCCATTTAAAAAAAACAGAATCTAAAAATTGAATTATGTATAAAGGTTTTAAAATGTATGAAGAGATGCCTGAATAAATGAAGAATGAAAAAAGTTTGTATAAATAAAAAAAATAAATGTTATGTGTACTTGAAATGATGTAAATAGATATGTAAGTAAAATAAATGTAAATACTAGTTTATATACTATGCATTGTAATAAATAAATAATAAAATTAAAAATCTTCCAGTGAGATATTGATAACTATTTAAATATTTGAAATTTGGGAAAATCAGAACACTAAATCAATAAGAAGGTACTATTTATTCCAATATTTTAACAATATTAATTACCATAACACCAGTTCATTAAAAAACATCTAAATTATATTTACAATAATTATGTGGTTCTTTATTGTGTTTCAAGTTAAAAAATAAAAAGAACTTTTCGTAACTCTTGTATAAAATACTTATTTTAGGTTAACATTAGTATAAAGAATAAAACAAGAGCATAAACATTAAAAATGTATAAAAAACCTTAATTATTAATTATTATATTTTTTAAACAACAATGCGAATGTTTTAAGTAAACAGATGTCAAAGATGACTCTGTGTTCATCAAAAACAATTTTTAAATGAAAGATTTTGTACAATTATTGAATTATATTTACAAAAGTAGACTGTAAAATATATTTTGACTTATTATTTACAAAAGACTTTCGAAAGCTAGTGCAAAATAATTGTATATATAATATAAATTGTGCTTTTACGTGATTCGCTTTTATTTAATATATTAATAATTACAACTTTATAATTGTTTTATAAATCTAGTCATTTATTGAAACGAATATGTTATATGTTGATGGCTTTAAATGAAAATGACATACGACTTAAGAAGAAAATTAAGATGATCCCATTCCGGGAATAACGTGTAGCATGTATCTTATTCCAGCAGAATATTTGTAGACCATCCAGAATAGGAATCCATAGAATAACACCGTGACAACTTTATCCACAAAGTAGAGTCTGAAAAATCAATTAAATGCATGTTATTATATTATTATTGATTAGGATTTAGTAATTCAAAAAATGCAAAGATTTTTGTCACAAAACGCTAACCATAGATCATCAATTCTCCGTTCTGCGGTTTTACCAAATCACATCACAAAATATACAGGCTTAAAAAAACAAAATCAGTATTATTATTCTTCCAATCAGAGGCAGACCATCTGGTGTTTCTGTTACACACGCTCGTAATACACAAGGTATTTAAAAAAATAAATTGTTGCAGCAGAGAGGGAAAACACTTATGCGAAGGAATATGGAAGTTGAGGCATTTATTAAATACAAAAGCACACCCTACTTAGCCCTTTGCCACTTTTTTACTAAGTAAGTGGACCCTTCCCTTCCCTTCCCTTGTTATGTACACTCAGAACAAATATAGTTATTTAGTTTCAAAAATAAATTTAAGAAACCAAATGTCAAAATGTTCCGCGAGCGACAGCGCGCATTACGATTTCGTTTAATCTATGTTTACATGTTTTAAAAAAGGCATTTGTATTATATTTAGTCGGCCTTGTGGTGTAATGGTCAGCACGTTTGCCTACCGTGCGAAAGGTCCCGGGTTCGATTCCCGACATGGTTGATATGAAATATTTATTTAAAAGGGTGTTTTATACTAAAAACATTTCATAGTCCCTGGATTGGTACCTGAAGCGTGGGACTGATCATCTTATATTCATGTAACAAAAATGATCAAGATACGCTGCGATGGGTGTGCCAATGCAGTGCCCTATGTATTATTAGGTGCGGAAACGGAATGATGATGGTTTTTTGTAGTCAAATTTTTACCGGCCTTTTTTGGTAAAAAATTAAACTTGTAAACATTAGCGACCTGAAAATTGACTCATGAAAATGTTCAATCGTGCTGTTTTTCAGCCAAATATTTCCTATTATTTGGTATAAAATCAAAATAATTAACGTTAAGTTGTAGCGACGTGAAATTTAGGCACAACATTATAAATACCATTTCTAGATTTACTGTGCCATTTTTTATAAGACAAACTTTTCTCATTCTTCTTCAGTATACGAGCAAAATTACAAACGGTAAGTTGTAGCGCTACAAGAATTAGACACAAACTTTAATTTGCTTTTTAAGTCGTTATATTTTTTAATAGCCAATTCTCCCGGCGCGGCGTGGCTCACTGACTCACTGACGCAATGGTAAGAATTCAAAGCGACTTGTGGTCCTGTGGCTAATCGTAAATCGTAAAGTAAAAAAATCGTCGTCTTGGTGGTGAACAAACCGGGTTATGGTCCCGTGGCTAGTGTCGCGGACTCACGGATGGCACCCGCTCTACGCAACTTGATTTTCATTTTCTAATAGTGAGTTATTTACAACTCGTTGAAAATGGCCACAAAAATGGAAATAATTGGGTAAATCGTAAGATCCCAAATGTTTCTTCTTTTTTTAAAAAAAAATAGAAGTAGCGATATGAAATTTCAAATTAATTAAATTATCCCACTTTTTGATGAATGTAAGGTATTTTAAAACATGTAATGATTGTAAATCTAGTACTATACATATATTTATATGATATTACATAAATGCAGATTTTAAAATATGCACAAAAGTTGAATATTGATAGCTTGAAACGTTACCACTTTATTTAGTTTATCATTGGCCCTGTAAATGACATTTTAATACCAACCACTACGAATTATTTGTCATTGCGTCATTTGAATTGAAATTAAGTTACCGTACCGTGATTATATATTTATATAATTTTGCAAAACTTTATTGTACAATGTTTTTTGCTGAGTCTTTTAGTGACCAAACGAATAGTATAGACTCAAATGATACAATAATAAAAATCTCCTAAAAAATCTCCCGAAAATCTCCTGAATGAAATCGAGGGGATTTTAGTTTGCCTCGTGGTAAACTGGTTAGTGCGTTTTCCTACCATGCCATGGGTCTTCATTCCAGCAAAGTCAACGCCATATATTAAATTAATACGTGTTTTTTCTGGCGCCTGAAACGGATCATTTTGTTTTCATGAGTACCCATTTCTTAAACTTTTTTGAAACAAGTTGTTTTTCATCACAACAGGCTAGAAGGCCAAAATCACAGCTGTGAATTAGAGTACTAAACATCCAAGCGTGAGAAAAATCACATTTGATTTTTGTGTTCTCGCCGGTAATCGAGCCATTTCGCCACGTAGGACGTAATCGCTGAGCAATTTCTAAGACACTGTGACTGAAGTGCCAATTAAGTGCCCTATGCACCATCAGACACAAGCATGGGAATGATTATGAATATTTTACGTTATGATTTACATTCTAGCATTTTTTTTTATCCACAACAGGCCAGGAGGCCCAATTACAGTGGTGAATTACATCGCAAAACACCCAGGCTTGAGAAAACTCACCATTATTTTTTTGTGTTCTCACCTGGAATCGAACCCGGAACCTTCCGTGCGTAAGTCGAGCGTCTTGACCAATACACCACGGAGGCCGCCAATTTCAACAAATAACTTCTAGGCTTCTCTAATCTTTTTCAACCATGTCTCCCCCAACATAAAATATTTACATAACCTAATCAATGCATGTAGGGATTTCCTATTGAAATGCGTGGCATGATGGTTTTATTTTTGTGTGCAACAACTTTGGCGAAGGAGTATAGTAGGTCTTGCATGTTGGTTCAATTGGTATCCTGGCAAGGAGACGGTTACGTCTCGAAACCGGTAGATATAGAAAAGTCGGCGAGAGGAAGTAATGTAAAATCCTACTTACATATTGTTGATAAATCTGGCTCTCGGTAGAGTGGACAACGGCTCTTTGAGGCAGTATTGCCTTCCTCCGAGAATGCACCTCTTTATAAACTCCTTGTCCTCGATAACCTTTAGGTCCATCGGAAATACTTTCTTCTCTTTTTCGCTAAGATTAAAAAAGAGATTGTTGAAATTTCTCACATCGAATTGCCACTCTCTTGTTGTGAAGAATTGAAGAACTTCTAAACCATCAGAAATACGGCTTTGGATCCGTACCATGCTGAAAAGGAAAGAAAGTAATACATGAGTAAACATTCATCCCAGAATGAAATAGAAAAATATGATATACTAGATAATACAAAAAGAATGATCTGAAATAATAAACAAGATCCGAAAAACCAAAGTAGCGAAAAAATATTAAATTATAAGTAATATTCTTTTTGAAACGTACAAGCTGTCAAACACTGGATTTAACACTTAAAGGATCTTATTAAGATTGTCGAAAATTATAATTTACTCCACTGACAAGCAATTTCGATTGGGTGGACGAGTCTCTAAATGTTTATTTTATTGTAAAGATTATGTATTTAAATTACGTAAATTAAAAAAAAAAATGAAATAAATACAATTGTGCTATAATAAAGTTATGTATTGTGTGTATTAACTAAATAAAATTGAACAATAACAGTACTTTTGCTTGTAATTAAAAAAATGTGTATTTTATTCTACTTTTATTTATAATCTTCACGAGTTACCAGGTTTCGTTGTGACTGACATCGTCCGGCCGACAAAACCCGATGACCGATGAAAATTATAAATAAAAGTGGTATTAAACTACATATTTACTTTTTTTTACTTTTGTAATTAAAATGCCGTTCCATCAAGAACTGCCAGTAGAAAAAAACATTAAAAATAAATAAAATAGAGCTATTGCTATTTTTTTATGGTAAGTTATTGTTTATATATTAGTGTAACTGTACTTAATGTGATTTCTCAAACTTACAATCTTTTTTGTCCGATTAGAAGCATTATGAAATCGATGAAGTAAGCTGGCAGCAAATGGAAGAAGAAAACGCAAAGATAGTGCACCATCTTGTTTTTCCTTATGTCTCCATCAGGGTACCAGAGAGGATTGTCGAATGGGTATTCACGGACGGTAGCCCGTCCTATCTCCAACACTTGGGCCCAAGTTGTAGTCTTCGATTCAGCAGATGACAAGTTGTACACCGGAATTTCCGGAGGTCTAAAAAATACAAAGCATATTTAAAAAAAACATCTAGCACTGTATTTAAGTTCTGTACGCATAATATCGTTTAATCTGGTTATTCGGAAAATCAAAACTCTTTAATGAGAACGATCGTGTTTCTATTGATAAATATTATTTTTCTTCATCGTCTTGCTGAATGTTGAGCTTCTTGGTCTCGTCGTCTATTATTTAGTCAGTCCACGTAGAATTTTTATGCCTTTATTTTACTTTATCATTTCAGTACCAAGTCTCCGATTCATAAAAAAATAAGTGTCCGTCTTTTAAGCCCTTAAGCCCTATGATGTTTTTTAATGTTAAATTTATGCAAAACCTTGATTAAAAACTAAAGATTTTGAAGAATTTTTTTTTGACTTACAGCTTGGTCGAAGCCACTTTGTAGGCCAGGACGATAAGGCCATTGATAGCGGTGTCAACTGGTATGACTTCTGCGTGGTAATCCCCATTGCAATGCATTGACCTGATGACACCCTTGCCAGCCCCAATCATGAGCCCCACAGGTCCGTTGAGATTATCTACCCACCCCTTCAAAGGCTCCTCCCAGGAAGGGCACACTAAAACAAAGAAATAATAGGAAATAAAAGAAATAAAACAAAATTTGATAATAATAAAACGTCCTTGAATCGTAAGCAGAATGAATTATTTTCTAGAGAGCATAAAGCGACGCTGCCGCCGCGCGTCGATGCCTGTACTTAATATTTTCATAATGGTATCTGTAAGGGTATCTAACGAAAATATTTGTCAATTTGATTTTTACATTATTTATTTGTATATTTGGGAAAAAAACAACAGTTTTTACGTTTATTGGATACAGAAAATAAGAATATACAGAAACTAAAATTGTAAAAACAGTCGATATAAATTTTCCACAGTTAGGTAATAAAAGTAATTTGAAAATTGAGAAATTTACGGTTTAGAATTTGCGAATAAAAAAATTAAAAAAACGTATTTCACGTCTAACAAAAAATAAAGTAAATATTTTAAAAACAAATAAAGTAGATTTAAAGAATAGAAAAAAATGTTAGTTGCATAAAAATATTGTTGAAGGTACAAAACATAATAATGAACAAAAGTATATACTGACATCTTATAACTTAACAGGCGTACTATCTATTAGGAATCGTAAGCGCCCTTGAGGTATTATGTTACGAAAATGGCACTATATAAGTTATCTATAATTATTTCAAATTGTTATCGTCTATATTTCGTATAGGAGAGATGGAAAATGTCTGCGTGATCGGAGAGAACGTTATTAGGTATATTTTAATGATATGCGCTAAAGAAAAAAACATTTTTTGTAGTTAGTCCAAAGTATCGGCAAATTGCATGTAGTTTTGAGTCTTGTCTTGTTGGGTACAATACATTCTAAAGAACTTGTAAGTAATGGGAAGTCTATGACGTTGTTAAAAAGTTTAAATAGGAATAATTGATCTGCAACCGCTCTTCTATGCTCAAGAAGGTTTTTGTTTAGATTTGATATAAGACAAATAAAGTTTAGGGGATTAGCAGATGTTGGTTTTAGTGCGTTCGATGTAAGATTTGGAAGCTGCTTTAGATTTAAATTTTTGTCTAGATCTTAAAAGGGAAAAAGTCTTCAAGAAAAAGTCAAAAGTCGTTATGTTTTAATTGTATGATTTTATGATTAAGTTGTTAATTGTAAATAATTCGCAATTTTTACAGTTACGTTTCTAATCAAATGCTTTGCATTAAAAATCGTACTAAAAATAGTAATTAAAATGCTCAAAAAGCACATGTTATTTTTAAGTAAATCAAAACCTTTTATGAAATTACTGACAAAACATTTTTACTAATCGAAGAAAATGCAAAATCAATAAATAATTTTGAAATATTACATTACGAACTTGGTGTATTTTTATTAAGTTGAGTTGAAATAATAATCTACATGTGATATGAGATTGAATATTATTATTGCATAAGGCATCAATTGCTTTCTGCTGAATCATTCACTGTAGAAAGTCTCGTTAACCTAAAGTCTGTTCATTATTACAAGAATTTCCAAACAAACAAACCAGCCGCGTGATATCCGACGGAGAATAGCCTATTTCACACATATCGTCTGAATCTAAACGGCACGGTATAATTATAATGGATTGACATTTATTAGATTCGTTTGTACCCATTGAAAATAGATTGTATATATATTTAACTCCATAGTTAATGATTTTAAAAACATCAATATGACACTTCACTTAATATATTTTTTTTTAAAATAAAAAAATATTTGCATTCTTATAATTTACCCAAATCTTTCAATTTTGGTGACCATTTTCAACGAGTTGTAAATAACTCAGGATCAGAAAATGGAAATCAAGTTGGGGTAGAGTGAGTCCGCAACACTAGCCACGGGACCACACACAACCCAATTAAAATAATGTGGTAAAACTTAACAAAAGAGATTTTAATGATAATTTTATCAAAATCATTATTTATATTTAGCGAGTACTCTCAGGTATAAATCCTGCAAAAGGAAATCGACTGGGGATTAGTTGGTCTTATGGTATACTGGTTATTGCGTTTGCAAGGCATCAAATAATTGTAAAACAATAAATACCGATCCACCGCATTTGAATCCAGTCCTTGTCTACAAAAAATTGGGCAAACTCAAAACATTGTTGATGAATCAACCTAGTCTAAGAAGAAGTACTAAAATTGACAAAATAACACATTTGAATTCTTATTCTTTAATACGAATTCGAATTATTTTTATTCGTTAATAAGAATTCATAGAAGAATTCAACTTCTTTAAGTACTAAAAAAATCATTTGTATTAATCCTTAGATAGTTTATCAAACTCATCCAAACCAAGTCTTGACCCTTTTTAGATAATAAATTATTATCAAGGAATTCGGGACTCAAAATAATTTAAAACCTTATTAATTTATTTTGGTCGGCAAAGATTTTTGGTCATCATTTACATTTTATGTCAGATACATATTTTTAACTCTGACATTTCAATAAAATATGTTATGTTTTGCGCTCAGCGAGCCAAGAAGTCCAATATCAACAATATTATCACTGCACAGAAAATCAAGGCTGAGACAAATCGTTTATATAATTAAATAATGGCGATCTCACAAGGAATTAAACCCGAACTCTTGTGTATGAGACAAGCGTCTTAGCCATTACGCCATAGAAGAAGTCAATGGTTCGTGACTGTCATATAAGTTGAATTATTTTTAATTTCACTCGGTTGTCTTTCGGCGAGGGACTTTTTAAATTTTGAATTGAATTAAACAGGTCAGGATTTTCAACCTTTTTGAGAGCATGGGAGGAGGGGGAGGGAAGTGCCAGATTTTAAAAGACCTTGGCGTGGCTTATGACTTGTCATTTACTAATTTAAGTGATAACGCAACATCACTATTCTACCCTTGTATCCATTCATACTTCTCAATTATTTCATCTGTTAATTAATAATTTTGTTAAATAAAAGAGCTGGTTTGATGGAAAATGCTTTAAGTAAGTCCAAATTGATGTCTGTTGACGTGCACTGAACTTCACCCCCGAGTCCATCAATATTGATGAGCATTGTAACACAGAGAGATAAAATTTATGAAAACCTTTTTTTTGCAAATTTAAACATACTCAAAATATAGTAGACTATGTTGTTACAAATGAAATGTTTACCGATGCTGGGGCGAGCGATGACCATGGGCATATTTGGGTATTCATTCCTTACGAGACACTCAGCCAGCCTCTTGGAGTAGGTGTATGTATTGGGGTGGACTCCAAGCAACGTGGGGGTGATGCTGTCAAGAGCTTTCTCATCCATCCACTGAATAAGGCGCATCAGGTCTTCTGGATGAGCTGGTGAGTCGATTACCTTACAAACAATTCAACAAAGTGTAAAATGGCTGTCGTTTTTTATGTAGGAGCCACAAATGGTTAAAAATAGGTCGCACAGATAAACTCAGATGAAAAGCTGCTGGAAATATAATAAGATAATAATTATTTTTTGTATGGAAATTTTATGTACATATTCCTTGTCTTGGTCGGAACGTGGTTTAAACCCTAGTTAGACAAGCAATGTTCTACAAGAAAAATAATATTGCAAACAAACATAAGGACAAAAAATAAATCCTAAAGACTGGCGCGTAGGAGGGGGAGGGGTATTATTAGCAAAATAAGAAAAAAATGACATAATAGCAGATAATGACGAAGTGTACAACTACTACATTTCTATGCATATGGAAGGAAGTTATAATTCTATCAACAGTTCATAAAATCTTTAAAAAAATAATGTTTTAAAAGCAGCTCTCAAGCGCATCAAAATTTTCGTTCAGTTTGCTTAAAATGTATTTTTTGTTTCACAACCGATTAAAAATAAGTAGCAAAGATATTTTATTGTTTATATGTTTTCAATATTTACACAAAAAAGAATTACATAATGAGTACCCATACTACCTACTATGTACTTATGTTTTTAAAATTCAATAAAAAAATATGAATGTATTTTATATTGACGAAAAATATTTTCGTTTCTTTTACCTGTGCAAGTACAAAAATACAGGCCGAAGTAACGAATTTGACGCGATGTAGTTTTAAAAATTAACCGGGATAAAGTGACTTTCATGTTTTGATTATTTTAGAAATTATATCACGCTCTGATAAATTTTAAAACACGTGTCACAGAATTTTATGGAAATAAACTTATGAGTTAAGCACAATCATAAAAAGGTACACGCATTACGTTCGAGATGAAACAAGATGATTATTTTTTTTTTGAAAATTTGTTGCTGTTTTCAGAATACTTCGTTTGCACAATTTATTTGTTGTTTGAAATATGTTTAAATTATTTGTACTCAATTTCTACATATAACACAATTTCTGTTACTAGCTACTCTTAAATCGGTAGAGTAAAATAATAACTAATTAAGTGATGTTCAAAGTCTTTTGCTTTATCAGTATTATGCTTGAAATGTATGAAATATGCATTTGTATTTGTAACAATATAACTACCTACACACAATGAATTAATAAACATTTCACGTATTAAAAAAAAAATTGTAGTTCATTAGAAACCGCAATTTTGTCACCGTTCAGGTAAAAGTCACTAACCCTAAAAATGATAGTTTTGAATTAAATATGCCATTCAAATCGTAAAATCTAGTTTTTTAAGAAGCAAACGTCTCCCAAGGTAACTTAGAAAACATTTAATGATTTAATTACAACAAGATTTTTAATTTCTTACATTTGATTAGCTAGGCATTTAAAGTTAAGTCGTTTTAGTTATTGTTTTATTAGTATAGGACTACTTACGCTCTAAAGATAGAAAATTTCCATCTTAGAATAGGCTGTGCCAAGTTAGATGGAGACTATCATAAACATATTAAAGTATTTTTGTAAAAATGCATATTTTTTCGCATAATCAAATATCTGTTTTGTTTTGATATCTATGTGAAATAATACAGTTATTAAAAACAACATTTTTAAACTGAAAACGCAATTTGTCAAAAGTGATTTGTTTACATATTTTAAATACATAAATATCTATTATTTTTCCTTAGTTTTAAGAACTTATGCGCATTCAGAATCGTTTCAAAAAAATATTATAAAAAAACGAGATTGTTGTCAATTAAATAATCATAATGTTTTTTAAACACATATTATATGAGCAAAATAACTAATCACACTCGAATATGACGTGCACGTTTGCCTGAGGATTTCTTTAATTGAATGAGAAAATGGATATTAATCGGCACGACACTTTTAGTTTGTGATACGAACTGCGTTCCTTCGTAATGATTTTATAATCTATTAGGTAATCTTTATTTTTCTAAAGCTTAATCGTTCGTTGAAAACTGTTTGAATGTTGCTTGTATTTAACAAACCAGCATAAATCGGTAATCAGATGGCAGAAGGGACGATCAATTTTAAAAAATGTTCAGGGGAGCTGAAAAAAGACTCAATTTCAAGACTTAAATCCATAAACTCAAATATGTTTGTGTTATTTTTTTGATAATAAATTACCATTCTAAATGATTGAGTTTTTAAAAAAAAAATTATTTACTGAAATATTCATTAAAACTTTTGCAAACTAAAAAACAGAAAAAAATTCAAATCTCTTCTGCCATATATTTCAATTTCTCGTGCAAATGAAAAGTGTGGATATAACTTAAATGTCACAACACATTAAAAATAAAAGACGCATTAAAAATATGTTTTACATTAGACGCAATTTCGATTGACCCTGCAAGGACGATAATTTTAGTATTTTATGAACTCGTGTATTGACTAAAAAATAGCCATTAATTCCCCACAATGTTTATTTTATTGTGGCTCACCACACACTACAGGACATATATTGTCTTAAATAATAAATAAACTCAACCATATTTACTAAAAAATAAAACGAAAGAGACGAGTTTTCGGCGAAATTGTCCACTGTAACCATGCTGGTCACGCTTGTACTTGAAGGGTTAAAGTGTTATTTACAAAGGATAGATACTTCTTTCTTGCCCACAAATAAACTTGTAATCGTTCACCTTACATTTTTTTAGTAAAAAATGCTTGTTAATTCTTCTAAAATAAATTAATTATAAAGCAGATAAACAATATAAGATATACGAGAGTAGAATAAAAGCGCACAATAAAGAGGCACGATTAAAAAATGAGAGTTATCTCTGTTGGCACCAAATCAGACGATCCTAAAGACATTCTCTATAAATATATAATCGGGACCGCAGACCAGGCAATGGATTACAGCATAATATTTATTTATGTAATATGAAATGTAGTTAAGCCCCTTATCGCACTTTTAAAAGTAAAGTGACACTACACAAAAATTGACGATTTTGTGAGGCGTTACTTATTTACAGTGAAAGCTAGGAGTTCTTACTTAAACACAAAAATACGGTTTTATAAAAGCAATAGTTCTTTATGCGCCGTATCGTTCTACAATTTTTTTAGTAAGCACTCTGTTTACACATTCATAAAAATATATTTTGTGTTGGTTATTTTTAAGGTGCGATATTAAAGTACGTTAAAAATGTACGTACATCATCAGGTAATATCAAATATTCTGTAATGAATAAATTTCAACTTCACAGTTTTTCAGGAAATTGAAGGGAAACTTTGAAAACGCACACATGTAGCAACATTCAGGTTTGTTTTCGCAAATCGGCAAGTTATCACCATAACCTGAAAACTGTTATTAAGAAAGTAGGAATGCAATCAAGCGCGTTGAATTACAATACGCAAGTAATTCGCAATACGAGCCAACGCGCAACGCAACGAGTCTGTAATTATGCAAGTGACCAGTGAGCGCCGAGCGAGAAATGCGTGTACCTTCTCGTCCAGCTTATCAAAGTCCGCATAGCAGAACGCGGTGGAGAGGTGCACGAACACTTTCAGGTTGGCCATGCCCCTGCACACCTGGATGACTCTCCAGGTGCCCGTGGTGTTCATGTCTATGGCGTCCTTCAAGTTGGCTTCCAGCTTGAGGGTGGCTGCGCAATGGAACACGATATCCACCTCGTTCCTCAGAAGCTCCAGCGTGCTGTTGTCTAGCCCCAGATTGTCGAATAAGACATCTCCCTGCACGGGATACACCTTCTTCATTGCACCGGGTTGAGATTCGCGAAGCCTGCTGAACATCTGAAATGACGATTTGACGATTATAAGAAGTAAATGTAAAGGTGTTCACAGCAATGCCAAAGAATCGGAAATTTCTCAAAAGAAAGTTAATTACACCAGTGTAAATCGGGTGTTCAGTTATTATTGTGATGCCGATATGATTAAGAGGGTAAAATATTTTTTATTATAATCGAAATGCTTACAGGCAGTTTCCACATATCCTCGAGCCTCAGATTGACAGACTTTCCTCTCTTGGGTCTCATGAGGGCGAAGATCTTGGTGACTCCCGGGCAGCTGTAGAGAAGTTTCTCGATCAGAACTTTTCCCATAAATCCAGACGCTCCGGTTAAGAAGATAGTTTTCCCCTTGTAGAAATCTGTCACTGATATTGGATCAGACGCCATGATGATGCTGGTGACTTACTAGGTTATCTATAAACAAAAAACCCCTTTAGTAAAATTAATCGCTTTATTAAACATTATGTCAAAAATAAATCAACATTTTCGACAATATTCGCGTTCAATATTGAATGTAATAAAAATGCAAACGGATGATATTATTGAGCACTCGATGAATGATAATTAAATTAATTATGCGATTTTAAATAATCTGTATTAAAAAAACAATTCGCACATAATATCACTGTAGTAAAAATAGTAACCAAAGTCGTTCGCAAAAATATAAAATAGTCGTCGCTTATTTGAGATTTATTTTGTTTACTGTTGTATGTATTGTACCTTGAAATACTCTGGCCAACTGCAAATAACCTTTGTTGGACTTTCGACATCACGAAAGCGATGATTATATTATTGTATTTATTATTTCACAGTCTCAAATGAAGATCTCATATACACAAGAACGAGACACAAGCGGCATGCGGAGAAAAATAAATTAACTTATCTCTGAATGAAAGAGCACGGATGTGGCTAGAAATACATACTGTAGGTTACCTAGCATAGCAAATTTTGAATTTAATAGAAGCTTAGAAGTCCAAAAACGAAAACCGGAAAAAATAATAAATAAAATAACTTTTTTATATATAGTGGCATAAACACGGGAGATTCGATTTTATATTAGTTTGTCTGTTTATCAAATTCGGAAAACTTTTGAATAATAATTAATTTATATTGTAAATAGCTTACGAATATTTCATTCCAAATAATTACAATTCACGAATAGCGTTTATTATTCACAATTACTTACTTCTGTTGATAAGAACATATTGAATTTAAATTTTTTTCAGATATTTTTGTATGATTTTGAAATCGAGAGTTGTAATCAAACCATTCAAATTGATAATTTTTCATTTATTTACATACGAGTAAATTTAAACGATTTTAAAATTAAAAACTAATTCAATGATTTTAGCTGCATTAACAATAATAATAATCACTGATGTGTTCCAGGTTTCCGGTTTTATAAAATAGCCATAAACATTTTATTTATATACCAAATACTATATTATACAGCAACTTATCGGACTTTGCCCCAACATATCGTTTTCTTAGAACTGGCATTGCTCATATTCATAGGGGCCGATAGATCCTCATATTCTGCTATACCACATCACATCGACTGTTTAACCTGTAGTTAGTGCATTAGTAGAATATTTAAAAGGATTCGACATTGTGTTTTTTGTAATGCATAAATAAAAAAATTACTTAGGTTCTTTTTATGACTGCCATTTGTAACGAATTTCATTCAAACAAATGTTGATATAAACAATATTTATGACGAAATTTAATATATCGCATTCACGACAATGTTTTGAATTTAAACTAGTTTTGCAAACAGTTTATTATGCACTTGTTTGTTTCTTAAAATTGCTATTCAAATGGAGATAAGGTCATACAATACAGGCTTTTAGCGAAGTAAGTCATTCAAATTTGCAAGTAAAATTTGAATTGCAAATATTATTGTACTAGATTTAGTTCATAGTCTTGCTTTACTTTGTCATACCTTGACCAAAGAAAAGTTAAAAGTTATCTAAGCAAATCGTGACTCTAGTAAACTAATTGAGTGCACTCAAAGTATAAAAAATACCCGACGTCACGCGTTAGTTACTCTCAACAATGTTTATGTCAAAATGAAATTATTTTGATAAATTATTCCTGAACATTACTAACTCACGAGTATTCCGTATAATTCTATAAAATGAGTAAGAAGATTTAGGTAATAAGTAATAACACTACCGTTTCAGAGGTTATTGTGATTTCTACTGGAATCATAAATGCGTACTCACGTTTAAGAAGTTTCTAGAATTTCTAGAGTACCATTCAATTTAAACAGAAAGTTTAAAGAAAAGCAATGTCATGCGGTCATTGAATGTTTCTATTTGTAGAAGTTTTAACATTTAACGTTTGTAAAAAATACTGTATTACGAATTACATACAAATTAAAGGGCATAGATAATTAGTAGCAAGAAACAATGTATGTGTATAAATTTTGTCATAGTAAACTGAATTTGCCTACTTATTTGAGTATATAATACGATTTTTCTTAATTTTAGTATTTTTTCAATCAATTTTAATAGAGTCTTTAAAGTAAAGGTAATTATTTGTACTTTATCGTACAAGCATAATTTTAGTACTGATTAATTCATTTGGTTTATTTACTCCCACGAGCATTTTCAAATTAGATGGATACGATTAGTACATAATAAAAATTTGGTGCAAAAGTATTAACAAGAAGCACATATACAAGTACATTCAAGCAATACAACATGAAAAACAAGTCAAACAACAATAAATTAAGATTTACTAAAACATCTGTTTAGTTGTTTACATTACGCTACTGCCCTGGACATTACAAATATTATAAAGGACCAAAACTGTTTCACTTACGCAAGCTAAAATATAACTTCTTGAAAAGTAAGTCAAGAACCTAACAGGAGTATTGAGCACTCGTGACTCAAATAGACGCTAGAAATGTTCATTTTTACGTATCCACATTGAAAATTGATCAAATCTATTAAGCCAAATCTTATAAAAATTTACAAATTACAGTAACATGAGTTGAACTTTTTTCACGATAACTGCTAGTATGTAAAAATAATCATTTTTGAATTTTTTATTTTGTCTTTACTTTTAAATAATATTCCAAACGAAATACACACAACTACAAAAAAAATACCTCAGGAATACGCATTACAGGCTATCTCAGTATAGGTGACACTTACATAGTGAGATTAACAACCATACACATAATTTACAAAATGCAAGTATTAACCATGCAAGTAGTTTTATTGTAAGAACGAGATCTGCCGTACTAAATTGTAATGATCGGCACTGAAAAGGAAAAATTGAGAGAAATTAATAAAAATGGCATGAATTGAGATGGAAAGGACAAGAAGATTACATTCGAAGTTTTTTAAATGCTATGTTATGGATTAACAACTTACATAGGGCACGTGCTGCATTTTATCAGCTGGTGGTAGAAAATAATGTACCCCTCAGGATGTAAAGTAGGTATCTAGCTCTCAGATGCATATATCATTTTAGCCATCTGCTAAAATAAAGCGACTCCCTATGGGGTGACACTTATATCAAATTATCCATAATACCAACAACAGTGTATTTTAAATTACCTATGTTATCTACAGGTGCTATCCAAAAATAGCTACTAATAGCTAAACTGCCCGATGAGCTAAAACACGAAAACTTGAATAAAAAATCCAGAAGTGTCGCAATTCAAAAATATTTCTTAAATCTTTTTGATAGTGATAAATATAAATTTAATTTATATAGATGGTGATTTATGTTTCTTATACAATTATGTTTTCTTTCTATTTCGTAAGTATTTATATGTATGATATTATGTATTGTCAAAAAAATGTTTTTTTTTTATGTACGGTCCCAAATGAGTTTCTTTAATAACTCCTGGGAGTATAATATGTACTTTTTGTATTATATGTTTTATAATGAAAAAAAATAAATAAAGAAAAATGTAATCCTTTAGTAAAGTATCACATGCATGGCCTAATGGGGGCAGAAATAATCATGAATACAAAAATAACTATTTTTGTCTTTACTCATCCCTTCCACAAGGACTCAAAATTATATTGTATAAATCCACACGCAGTCCTTTGGGAGCAGTTAAAAATGTAGCATCACGTTGTTACTACGTCACTCTGACGTAATACTCAGTTTAAATAAATACAGTAGCTTTCAAGTGTAACAGTATAATGGCTTTTTATAAAATAAATTTACATAAAACATCTTCGTGCCATGTCAATTGATCTGGTGCACTTTGAATAATCATTATTTGTGTGCTACTACATCGGCACTTAACAGATACCACAATGATATAAGCATGTAGGAAGTCAATTTATGACCAAAATAGTCACCACTTGGGTAATTGTTAGCTAAAATAAGGACTCTGGATAAGATTCTAGGAGTAAAAACCGTAATTATTAGTTCTATCGTTTTCTATGTGAAAAACCTTGACTTGTCTAAAGTTTCTGAAAGGTGTGTTTAAACATACGGGCTAAGTAGTTTAGGAGCATTGATGAATGAATTTAGAATTCGTATCAAGATATCAAATTTCTTTCGACGATTTTGTAGCGGAGATATATTATAATGCATTTAAATTCAGCTCATAGTATATTTATAAGCGTATTCACTCCTGAACATGTTCTTCTATCGGCAATATAATTAGGTATTATGTAATCTTTGTTCTAAATCTGGTCTCAATCTCAAAGCATGATCATGATTTGACTCAATAACACCAAGTATTATGGGTATTTTACAATGTTAACTAGTTAGGACACCTTGAAAGTGGATAAAATATTAATTTACTCGCGCCCTTCAAACATTTTGTACGAACTTCGGTTAACATTAATTTAATATTTATGTTCTTTAGATGATGATTCGACCAAATTGATACTAGACAAGCGATAAAACTTGACTCCGGCAAGTACCAGAATCATTAAACAGGGCTTTGGATACAGTCAATATAGGCTTTGTTGGTATCATTACGAAATACGCCTGTCTGTGGAGATAGACTCTTAATCGTACACGAAATAATCATTGTAAAATAACATCGATGTATTCGGTCTAACACATGTTTAAAAAAAAATAATGTACAACTGATATACGATCACGATGAAATATTAAAAATGTTTAAACAAATTCCCAAAAATTTTTACTTTCGAAAATCTTCACTTTCGTCTACTTGACATTCCATTTTGAAGGCTTTAATCAAATAATAAAATACATGTAACATAAAAGCAAATTAAATATCTTGTAGAGCAGAAAAAAATATTTCGAATGACCGAAATGAAAATGACGAAAACCTTTACCATTTTTTTACTGTTGATGTTCATGTTTAAATTTGGAAAAAACCGGACACAACTTATGTTAACACTTAAAATTTACACCCTTTTCGCAACGAGCCGTAACGATAGTATTTTCAAATAAGCACATTATTATCTCAAACACTGCAATATGAAATACTCTAGGCGAATATGAAATATGACCGGCGCAATACCGCATGTACATAATATTTATTAAATTTATGTTTAATACTTTACTTATGTGTCACGCGTTGGATGCAAAACCAGTAAAATGCACTTACCGTGCATAGGTATACTTAAAAAGGTCATTTGTATCGTCTTCCTTTGAAGCGGTTTGTTTTATACCCACTTATCTGTAAAGTAGTATACGAATATGTTCTTTATTACAACAGGCTTGTTACGAAACTTAACCCTTCAAAGCCCAATTTTTCTAATTCTAACTAAAAACATTTTTTTATTTTTAAATTTATTTATTGACCCTTACGGATTATTATATTCATTTAAAAAAAAAAAAAACATTTTTTATTCATACTCTGTTGTTCAAAATAATATTTTTTACATCCTTTGAAAAGTTTGTCTGAGTCTTTTGTTTAGTTTTGTCTGTTAGTTTATTGTATAATTTCAGTCCCTGGTTTATTAGTCTCGATTATCCTTGTCCTGTTTTAAAAAGTTGTTTATGATATTTTTCTGATATTCTCGTATTATGTCCATGTTGACTACAATTTTTTACAAGTTTTAGTTCTTCGTCTACAATTACATTAGTGGCTAATTTATGGATACATTTTAATGATTCTAGTTGAAAGAGTTCAGTTATATTTAATTGCTTAGTTTGTTTAAAAAGTTCTCTAGTTGCAGTTAGATAGGGAAGGTCATATACTAACTTAAATATTTTATTTTGTTGTCTTTGTAGTCTGTTTATGTCATTTCGATATCCTGTTCCCCATAGTAGTTGCGTATAACATATTTTAGTTTTTACATAGGCTTCATACATTAGATTTTTTTCCGTTTTTGGAACAAAGTTTTTGATTTTTAAAAGACTTGATAATGTCGCCACTTTGCTAATTAAATTGTTGATATGAATTGTCCATGTCAATTGTCTGTCTATTGTTTTGCATATTGTTATGAATGTTTCTTTTATGCAAATACTGGGAAAAATAATTAAAAAAAATATTTTTTTTCCATTTTTAATTTCATATTTTAGTTTATGTGGAAAATATGCTACATCGACTCGTTGGCCTCGTGGCGTAGTGATCAGCGCGTTTGCCTACCATGCAAGAGGTTTCGGGTTCGATTCCCGACATGGTTGATATGAATTATTTATTTGAAAGGGTGTTTTCACACTATAATATTACATAGTCCCTGGACTGGTACTTGAAGGGTAAAACTGATCATCTTACCTTCATGTAACAAAAATGATCAAATTACGCCGCGAATGGTATACCAATGCAGTGCCTTATGCACCATTAGGTGCGGAAAGGGTGTGATGATGATGACTTGCTACATCGGGCATTAAAAGGTTAAAAAATACAAGAACGTAAGGAAAACAAGAAATAACGATTCCAATGACGATCTTTTTATAAAATAATGAAAGTTGCGGAAACATTCATATAAACAAAAAAAAAAACAAAGATATCACTCTTTAAACTTTAGTTAAATTACCCTTTTGACTGAATACGTGCAACTGACTTTTTGTTTTAAATTTTATCGAATTTTTTTAACCTTAGTGGCGACTTTTTAAAATAAATTATAATGGCTAGTATGTATAAAATATAATAAACTAGTCACCGACATGTTTGAAATCACTTTTATACACCGATTATCGGTATGTAGCAGATCGTCTATATTGGGCATTGTAGGGTTGACGCAAACGTTTCCCTTCATCAACTTGAAATAATATCATGTTACATCATACAAGATACTGTGATTGCAATTTTCAAGCCAATACTAATTGTTTAAGCATTAACTTAAAAAACATCGCGTATCTTCGAAAAATATTCATTCATTTATAAAAACTTCTTTCTTCAGCTTATTGCTGAACATAATTATCTTCCACCCAAACAAATTGGTTATAATTTGTACTTATTTTTTTAAATATAAATAAATACGCGAAATATACAAACACAGATTAAGCTTTAATTTAATTTATTTTAATGAACATATATTATATGTTTTTTGGATTTTCATTTTTAACTAAAAAAATAATATTTTTTCTCTTAAACTTAGATTTGCTAATTTTGTATTTTTTTGTTCAATGTAATTATGATTATAATTATGTAATTATGATGTAATTATGATTATGATTATAGATACACCCACCTGTCTTTTTTTTAAAAAATAACATTAAAAAAATAATTAAAAAACATTTTTCGTACTTTTTAATTTTTATATTCCTTTTCATGTTTTTTTTTATTTATTCCTTACAATGATTATTTATTTTTTTACATAATTGTTTTTTTACACAGTGTTCATTGAATGTAACCATTGTGATATAACATGTACATATAAACTTTTTATGCTTTGTTTTTGCTGTTTTACCTACTGTATTGAAGTGTTTATTTCTTCACAGTATGTATTTTTTGTAATGTTAAAGGCACTACTTGCCGTGTATATTATTAAATAAATAAACTTATTATATTAATAAAAATACAAGAATATATTATAATTAAGAGCGTGAGCTCAGGTAATAAGTTCGGAAGGACATTGGTAGAGGATCCGGGAATAAGGAATAAACAAGGCACAAATGTGAGGTGATGTTGTGTAAAAAACTTAAAACCAACCTGTTCTTTAAATTACTTGAATATATCTTTAGCATGTTATAACAATATAAATCGTTTTGCGAAATGTTTTTATTTACATTTAAAATGTTTAATCCAAATTAAAATCAATATTAAGAATCACTTCGTAAAGCACCCTTGAGGTAATAAACAAAAATAGCGCTTTATTAGTTATCAGTTATTATAATAAATACTATTTATTTATAAAATAGTAATTAATACAACCATAAGTGGTATTCCACTCTTGTGTTTACATTCAAAATACATGAGAAAAAGTGTTTTCTAATGCCGCGAGCGCGGTTCAGAAGAGCACCCCGGTATCGATCAACAAAATTGGATAAAAACTCCCTGAAAAATATTCCTCGGTCTCGGTAAGAGTACGATAAACTTCACTAAATAAAAGTCACTATCCCTAAAAATGACCGTTTCGAGTAAAATACATATTAACATATTACAACAGAGATGGAGAACATTTTACAGATGGGAATGTAGAAGTCTAGGCATCAGGAATCAGATGGAAGAAAAGAAGGAATATAGATGTTAAAATACTGGTAGAATGGTGAATGTTACACAGTGTAAAGTGGTCACTTAAACCAGCCAATGACAGATCATAAGCCCTGTAGATACCTAGACTATATTGACTTCTGTAAAATGTTCTCCATGTCTGTTGTTGTAATATGTAAATATTAACAGCTTCTTAGAATCCAGTTCTTCTCTACAAAAGTATGTACAAACTAAAAACATCGTTGTTAAATAAATATCTACAAAAAAAGTTTTTTATTTTTTTATTTTCTTTTATTCAGGAAACATACAGTACGGTTACATAGTTTTATATTTTACACAGTTAGACTTAACTCTTAAAAAGTTAGACTTAACCAGTGAAGTTTCCATATTATATAATAATTATTTGCAAGGTATCAATGAAAGTACAGAAAAGAGAAGGAAAAAAAAAACATAAATCCAAGTTGTTTAAAAATTAAAATTAAATTTAAAAAAAGTTATTTAAAAGTTTGAAGTTAGTATTTACAAATGGAAATAATATCAAAAATAAAGAAAAAAAAAATGTTAAAGTAATTAAAGATAAGAATTAAAATGAAGAATGAAGAACATGCTCAGATATAAAAAATTAAAAAAAACATTATGTATATTAAGAGGCAAAAATGTCACTAAGGTAAGTTTAGTTAGAAAAAAGTTGCGTAAATCCGAATTACTTATTTTTTGCTATGTGACTTAATATTATTATAAATTGAAACATAAAAGTTAACTTGTTAAAAAATATTTCTTGAAACAAAAATCAATTTTGACCTTTACATCAGAATAATTATTTCTAATATTTCCTTAATTTCACTAACTCGCTTGCATTGTCCAAATGATAAAATAAGCATAAATCACATAACCAAATTTTAGCCACCTTGCCTCGTTAAAAACCTTCCAGATATTTTTAGATGAATCAAAAGGAAAAAGTTACCGATGGAATTTATTAAAAAGACATGAATGAATTATGTTGTGTATTTCCAAAACACAAAAAAACAGATTTTTTATTGGTTCTTGACTTCAATGTTGTTTTTTGGGTTAGTGACTTTTACCTGAACTGCAACGAATATGTTATATGTATGAACACAATTCCGAAAATGTAGCTTATTTAAATTTTTTAAATATTATGTTTTTTATTTTTAGAAACCCATATTTTATTGATAAATTAAATAATTAAGACCGGGTAAAATATGTTAAACAGAAACAAGTCAAATAAATAGCGTGGATGATATTTTCTACCATAGGCTATTAGAAAAATGGGTGATTTAAATGTCAATTGTCTTTTGTATGCTGACGATGTCGTGCTTCTTGCTAACAACAAAGAGAAACTGCAATTCTTGGTAACAAAGGTCTACGATGTATGCAAGGGAAGCGGTTTGCTGATTAATGTCAATAAATCGAATGTGATGGTTTTTGAAAAAAAAGAAAGTATGACTAAATGTGAAATCACTGTGAATGGAGTTTACTAAAACAAGTAGAGGAATTTATGTATCTGGGAAGTACACCGCAAGACAAAAAAAATTACGAGTTTACCTGCTACCGCGCCCCTTGACTTTACTGAACCCTTTTTCTAAGAAATCCTTTATCGATACCTCTTTCTTTTGTTTAATAAATTAAGGACACTATGTGTCACCTTTCTACAATATTTACATTTTAAAATGTCTCAACAGTCTTGTTTTACCCGCGTTTGAGTGAACATAACACAACAATCATGGAAAGTGCAAAGCAAATGTCGATTGCGATAAAATCCAAAATAATCACATTGTCGCAAGAAAACATATCTAATTGTGAAATATCTCGTCGAGTTGGGTATTCAGAAGGTGCAGTGAGGTTTTTATTTAAAAAAATCCAAGAAACTGGATCCATAGAACGGAAAAAAGGAAGCGGACGGGGGCGCATGACATCTGCCCGAGATGATCGCTTAATAAAAAAAATTGTTATGCGCGATCGATTTTTAACGGCACCTGAAATACACGCAGAGGTGCAGTCTACCAGCACATCAACATTTTCAGTAAAAACAGTGTCCAGGCGGCTGTTGGAGCATGGTTTCCAAGCACGGAGTCCCGCAAAGAAACCATTACTCACGGACAAAATGAAGAAGGCTAGACTGGATTGGGCGAAAGAGCACCAGAATTGGACCTTGGAGGATTGGCAAAATGTTGTTTTCTCTGATGAATCAAAATTCAACCTTTTTGGTCCAGACGGCAGAAAGATAGTTCGACGAAAACGTGGGGAAAGATATCATCCGTCGTGCGTCACTCGAACCGTTAAACATTCACCCTACGTGATGATTTGGGGGTGCATGACAGCATACGGTTTAGGACCTCTAAATTTTGTACAGGGTACGATGAATGCCATTCAGTACAAAAAAGTGTTAAAAAAACATATTATTCCAACAATCGAGGACATTACGCAGTATACCGCGGACCCAATTTTTCAGGACGATTCTGCGCCGTGCCATAGAGCCCGCACTGTGAGTACAAATATATATATTTTTAAATGCATTTTGTGACCACATGATAAATAATTTATTGTTTTTTTATAGATCAATGAATTCAAGGAGAAAATTGGCTTAAAATCGTTGACGTGGCCCGGGAATAGCCCTGATTTGAACCCGATAGAAAATTTATGGGCGATTATGAAAAAAAAAGTCGGGAAAAAAAAATCAAAAAACATTGAGGAATTAAAAAAAAACTTAATTCAAGTTTGGGAAGAAGAAATAACATCAGAAATTTTAGATTCGCTTTACGCTTCTCTAAATAATAGAATTTTACATGTTATAAAAAATAAAGGTGAATTCACTAAGTACTAAATATTTTTAAATGTTATAAATATGTTTAAATGTAAAATACTTTAATTTAAAATAAAGCGATAAGAACCTACTTCTAAATATGAATTAAAAAATAACATGTCTTTTATTATTCCATCACAAACACTCGACCATAAATGAACCGTTATGGGTCTCTAAGGTTCGGGTAATCTGATACCTGATATATAATGGCAATTTCTAAGTACAATTCATGAGTAAGATTTTTTATTTTAACCTTGAAATAACGAGTAGTCATCACATATGTCAAACAATATTAAAAAAACTAATTAAATATCAAGAATAATTCATTATATGTCAATTTTAGTTTTTTTTGAGAACTCGTAAATGTATTTGTCTTGCGGTGTATGTTTACTAGGGATGGAATGACTGAGAACGATATTGACTGAGAACGGAACCGAGTGAACGGTGCACTTAAATCAACCTTGCCAAATAAATGTATGTCGCAAGAGGCAAAATTAGCAGTTCACAACGGAGTCCTGGTCCCGACCCTGATGTATGGAAGCGAAGTATGGACTTGGAAAAACAGGGATGAAAGTAGGCTGAATGCTGTCGAAATGCGATCTCTCAGGCGAATGTGTGGTAAAACTATGTACAATAGATACACAAATGTTGAGATCCGTACATTATGTAAGGCTGAGATGAGCATTATCGATAAAATCAAGAAAAGAGCTCTGCGCTGGTTTGGTCATGTAGAACGAAAGAACAGCGAAAGAACGACTAAGAATATTTACAATGCGAATGTTGATGGGTGCAGAAATAGAGGAAGACCGAGAAAAACATGGCATGAACAAATCCAACAAATACTTGAAAATGGACATGTCAAAAGTCGGAATAATCGGCGCACGTGGATGAGAAGATGTATGAATATAGAGGAAGCGAGATCTGTATGCAAAGATATAATGATTTGGCGTTCTATCCTCTCTGCCTACCCTTACGGGGAAACGGCGTGATAGTCTGTTTGTTTGTTTGGTTGTTATAATAAGTAGCTTTATTTTTGCCAGAATTACTATATTGTTATTTTATTATTATTTTATTGTCACGCATAAATTTCATTGTGGGCATTGGACCTCTGTACTTTACACTCGATTGATTTTTTTATTAGTTAAAAGTTTGATGGATGATAATGGTTTGATGAAACTTAAAAAAACGATGTGCGTTGCGTGATACTAGGAACATTATGACCATTGCAACAATAATCTTTATACTGTGAAGCATGTCATGGCTCCTTTGCAGATTAGTGAAATTGCTAGAATAAACTTTATATAAATATTGTAAAATGTCTGACCCGTAAATAATTATCGTTTTTGCTGTAAAATAAACAATAAAACTTCACGGAACACCACGTCGACAGTATAAATTAACTTCTCACGTATTAATTAATGTAAATGCCTGATTATTTTAATTGATAGCGTGGACAACTGTACGTTATACTTCATCATCATCATCGAACTCTTATACTCGCCTGATTGTTTAATCGAATGCAGCGTATCTCGATCATTTGTTACAGGAAGGTAAGGTGATCAGTCTTACGCTCCAGGTGCCAGTCCAGGGACCAAGAAAGACTTCAGTGTAAGACCACCTTTTAGTGTCAACAGGTATTGAATCCAGGACCTCAAACATGGTAGATAAATGTGCCAACCACTACTTTTTTTTAGATTTTTTTGCGGGCTTAGATTTAAAAACAGTCTTCCAGAATTCTGGTTATATTTCACACACATATCTGTATTCTTCATCTGCTTGGGCACAGACAAAACGTTATAATTACTGCAGTTTTAAGATCAGTTAGTATGAAAGTACAGATTGCATTAACAGTCTTGAAAAACTACTGAAACAATGATGATTTGTGCATTAAAAAATAAATAAATATATATTTATTTTTGCCACTGTATTTACAGTGTACTAAATAGGTTATTTGTTTTGGGTTCTGACTAGCTAGAAATTTTCTGTTTTTTGCAGGCCTTTTTTTGTTACATGTATTTTTTGATCGGATTGTGCTAAAGCAATTCTAATCAATGTAAATTATAATAAAAAATGGAACAAACGTTAACGACAAAACATTGAATTTGTCGGTCCCGTGGTGTAATGGTCAACGCGTTTGCCTACCATTCAAGACGTCTCGGGTTCGATTCCCGACATGGTTGATATGAAATATTTATTGTAAGGATGTTTTTTATTTAAATCTTAAAGTAGGGCACACATATCATACATATTGTTATGTGTGTTCTAATAATAACATTGAAAATATATTTAATTTATAAATTGTTTATCACATATGTCTTGACCATTATTTTAAATTTTGATATGTTTTTTTCTTCATAAATATTTTTTTCCATTTCGTAATACTTTTTAATTGCTTTAAATAAAATTGAATTTTGTGACTTTGCCTTTTTCCTAAATGGAAGTCTAATTTTGTTCTTTTCTCTAGTATTGTGATCGTGTTCATGCTGGTTCCGATCAATTTTTTTCCAAAATTCTGTTTTTTTATTAGAGTTTATAATTTTATGAACAAATATCATTGTATTGTAAAATATTCTTTGTTTATATGTTAATAATTTCATTTCATTTACCATCGACTTTACCCTCGTATATCTGTTTTTTTTCAAAATGATTCTAAAGGCTTTATTTTGTAATACAGTTAGTTTATCTATGTTTTCTTTGTTTGATAAAAATAAAATGCTACTACAGTAGTTAACGTGTGGTTCAATAATTGCTTTGTAAATAGTTTTGCAGGAGTCCTTATCAATAAATCTTCGGATCCTTCCCAAAATTGATATTTTTTTTTGCAATCTTATTTATTACCATCTTAGCGTTTTGGTGAAATGTAAGTTTTGAATCCAGCATTACACTTAAATATTTAATTTCAGTAACTTCATTAAGTTTTTCATTTTCTACTACAATTGATGGTGTAATTTCTATTCTTTTGTTTCCTATATTCATATTTTTAGTTTTGTTAACATTTAATTTTAATTTATTAATTTTTAGCCACAGTGATACACTATTAAGATCATGATTTAGTCTGTCCATAATTGTTTTATAATTTTCTCCCGATATATATATTAAGGCATCGTCTGCAAAGAGTCTTATTTTTATGTTTTCACACTAGAATATTTCATACTCTCTGGAATGATACCTTAAGCGTTAGACTGATCATCTTACCTTCATGTAACAAAAATAAAAAGATCAAGATACGCTGCGATTGGTGTACCAATGCAGTGCCCTATGCATCATAAGGTTTGGAAAGAGAATGATGATGCTGAAAAATGATCAAAAACAGTATCAGCATATTTAAGTATATATTTAAGGTGTCCTTACATATATCCTTAGGTAATAAATCCTTAGCTATGAGAAACAGATATTTAAAATCTTCCAGTAAAATCTTGAGCAAGTGCAAAAACTTTATATTCAAAAAGGAAATTAATGCTTTTAAAATTTCAACAATGTTTTGAGTATGTCCAAATGCTTGCAGAGCAACAGAGATGGAAAACATTTTTGAGAGGGGAATATGGGAGTCTAGGCATTTACAGGGCTTATGACCTGTCATTGGCTGGTTTAAGTGGCCACTTTACACACTGTGTAACATTCACCATTCTGCATATGTTTGAACATCCACATTTTCTTAACTCTTTCATCTGTTGACTTTTGTGAAGTAAAAGAGCTGAAGCCTTTATCACGTGGGTGAGATTTATCCGGCTAAACCAATTAACCTACTAGGCAACGCCTAAAAACAATTTTCCAATTATTTACACTTCTTTTACCAGGTAGTTCATTCAACAATGTTTTAAATATGTCCAAATGCTGGCTGCTGGCTGGCTGGATTTTCTCCCTACACGTTACACAGTGTGTAAAGTGGCCACTTAAACCAGCCAATGACAGGTCATAAGCCCTGTAAATGCCTAGACTCCCATATTCCCTTCTCAAAAATGTTTTCCCTCTCTGTTTCAGAAAATTTAAACTTTTTAAATTTAATTAGATTTACATAAATTTTAAGCGTATACCTAACTTGTTGATTTAAAATCATTATTTAGCGAATTAGTTTTATTTATTGATAAATTTTAAGCTTGCAATGATTGAAATAAAACAGAAAAGGTTATTTACAACATTAAAAGAAAATTTACCTTGAATTGCCCTTGATTTTTTAAATATGCAGCATTAGAATTTTGATGTGCAAATTAAGGGCCATTTCTTTCCTAATTAATTCATTTCAATAAAGAATTACTTGTTTTTTATACCACCAGAAGTATAAAAAGGTATATCCGTAGACATCAACAAAAACCTGTTGGTTTTACCTTAAGTAAAGAAAACACGAAACGTTATTTCCGATACGTGTTCATGACCTTATAAACATTCTTTACCATTTTATTGACCATTTTGTCAACAAGAATGAGTCAACTGCAAGGTAAAGTGGAATTCAAATAGTTAATCGATTTGGTTTTACGAAATAAAATTAGTATTTTAATTGTTGATTTTTACGCCGTCATATATTTATTTATTATATGCGCCCAGAGGCCCTTTTGCATAACAGGCACAAAATTAAAAATCAATAATTTCATGGTGTAACAAGACAATATAAAAGCCTAATAAAATTAATTTGCTAGCTTTATTGGCTACGAGATGGCATGCGACCGAGTATTGCACTCAGAATTACTTAAACTTTTACAGAAGTGCCAGCTGGATGACAAGAATGTTAACTTCATAAATAATGTTTACTTATAACAGACAGCTGTGGTAAGATTAGGTCACAATGTAACGAGAGATATTGCAATTAAGCGTGGAGTGAGACAAGGCTGCATATTATCGCCCTTACTATTTAACTTATACTCGGACAAGATCGTTAAGAATGCTCTCTCTGATGTCAGTGAGGGAATAAAAATCAACGGCAAAATTATTAATAACATCAGATATGCTGACGATACCGTTTTCCCGACTGACAACACATGAGTCCTTCAGGAACTCTCGAATAAAATTGACGAAACTGGTAGAGTAATGGGCTTGAACGTCAATATGGCTAAAACGAAGATGATGGTGTTTGGCCGAAACCCTCACAATGATGCTGTATTGCGACTGAACGGTCAAACAATCGAGAGGGTGACTAACTTTAAATACCTCGGCAGTCAAATCGCTTCTGATCTAGACCTAGATAGGGAAATTCGATGCAGAATAGAGATAGCGCGATCAGCATTCAATAGCATGAAATCATTCTTCTGAAATGAAAGTCTTAATTTGAAACTGAGATAGAGGATGGTCAAGTGGTATGTGTGATCAATACTGCTCTACGGTGTTGAAACATGGACTTTCAAAGTGAACTCCATGAACCGATTAGAGGCTTTTGAAATGTGGCTTCACCGGCGAATGCTGAGAATCTCGTGGACAGATTAAGTGACCAACGTGGAGGTCAGTCAGCCAGTGTCGAAAAAGAACTACTATCCTCAATAAAACATAGAAAGTTCGCATATCTGGGCCACATCATGCGCGGAAGCAAATATGCGCTTCTACATCTAATCATGATGGGGAAGATCGAGGGAAATTGTGGAGTTGGAAGGCAACAGATGTCCTGGCTGAGAAACATCCGCGACTGGACAGGAGGCGGTGGCACAGGACTGGAATGCCTAATCTAGAGTGATCACCAACGTCGGGAAGACCTGATATGGCACAGAAAGAAGTAGAATAAAATAAAGATTTATTCAAAAAATTCAGATTTACAGTAGGTAATTTAAGTGTACGTAAGTAAAATACAAAAAGTCAAAGTGATTATAACAGCATTAGAATAATGTAAGTTATTTTGATTTTATCGCCGTGTGCAACATTCACCTTTCTACCTATGTTTGAACAAACGGATTTCTTCAATTCTTCCATCTGTTGATTTTTGTAAAGTTAAAGCGACCTTCATTGATACTGGTGAGATTCATCAGACTGAATTACATTTTTCCCACAGTAAATACTATTAATGTTAACTAAATATGTGGTAAGAATATTGACGAACAGGTATTTGAACCTATGCTCATGATTTTTATTTCGGTGGATCCGTGAGTGATAACTTAGGTGTAATGAGTAGTATTTTTATTAATGTTCCTAATAATTATCCTAGACATAGGCAACTTAAGATGTTTTATCTTCCTGTTTATAGAGCCAGCCTGCAAATGCTAATGCCAGTAGGAAGAGCAATGTCTTCACGTAACCGTATCTCTTCGGACATCGACTTCGGATTGCTTCCTTTTACTCTAATTACTGGGTATTTTTATTTTACCATTTTATCATACTTCAATTGTATTGCTATTTTATTTTTCGTGTTATGCATACCGTGAATAATACTTTTTGTAGCACTTTCCATAAGGTAATCAAAGAATTGGGTTTCCAATACTGTAATCGAAAACGCGACAGTTTATTGACTGAGCGAAAAGACCGAATTCTTTGTCGTAGAGATTATTTAAGAGCTACCGAAAGATACTGTAGGGAAGGTTGTACGATATACTACTTTGATATAACTTGAATAAATGCAGAAGATGTATAAAGAAAATTAGTTGATAATACCGTTAAATCAAGACGAGAAGCTTTCGCACGCGGCCCCTTACGTGAGACCCCCTAATCCATCGGGTAAGGGAAATCGGTTAATCGTGTTACATAAAAGGAGGTGCCGCAGAGTATGTTCCGAATGGTTTGTTGGTTTTCGAATAAAAAAAAATTCCGATGACTTTCACGACGAAATGAACGGAGAAACATATTGGAGTAGTTTAAAAATGTTTTACCATCACTGGATGAAAATTGCTGCATCGTTATGGATAATGCCCCATATCACTCTGTCGAATTGGACAAGCTTCCAAATAAATAATGGAAATAATGTCACATTATTAAATGGCTCGAATGCAAAGGAGAAATCAATGTTGACACAACAATGATCAAAGCGGAGTTGTTGCGGGTTGTCAGCTCGTACAAGGGGGCACATGACGTCACTGCATCACTGCAAGCGAAGCAAATAAAACCGTGCTTCGATTTGGAAAAAGAAATAAGTGTTGGTTGGAAAAAAAATGCATTCGGAAATAAGTCTGCCAATGTTTAAACAAAATGTAGAGAAATTTAAATAAATTAAAAAGAAAGAAACAAAAGAAAAATTAATATTTGAAGCATCGAGTTTGTAATTTTTCTAGGTTGTTTATTTTTAGCCTTGACACTGAATCAAATAAGAAATTAACATATAAAAGAATCATACTAGAGCAGCGATCGGCATTTGGCGGCGGCTCGCTGAGTGCTCCCTTCTGGCCCTCCGGGTTCCCGTTCTCTTTCTGAACGGACCACAGTAGCACATGCGGTCCAGCCGTCAATCAAGAATTTTACTTTATTTTTGGTAACCAAGAATGTTCAGAGTAACGAGTTTGTAGGCTGGTTATTCCGTATTAAAATATCGTTTTTGTATTCTTTCATTTCACTTGTGAACTTCTGGAAATCTGTAGATAAAGTCAGGACACAGCAAAATATATAGATGTGATCAGGGGGCTGGCCCTTAAATTATAACATTACCTTGGCCCTACCACTCACTCAAAGCTAGCTCAAAAATACTTTGGCTTCCTGGCTCCCAAAATTTTTAATCAACTTCCGGCAGCCATAAAGAACTCAAGTGCCAATGTATTTAAGGAAAATGTTTGCAATTGGTTGCTGCACATCGATAGGGACGAGGTTGTCAATCTTCTTTAAGTTCGAGATTAGCGGAAATTGACTGATATACTTTCCTTCCATACTTTTATTTGCTTTTTATATATTATCTTGATATTTTTATGGTTTTTCACTTTGTATTTTTGTATTATTTAATTCAGTACTCACTGTTATTTGGCATATCGTCTGTCTAAATTGCAAAACTCTAATCTCCAAAAATAAAAAAATTACAGGTGGGGGAAAAAACAGTATAATTTTTTGAAATTATACTGTTTTTTCCCCCATACTATAAGTCAGACGATATTATTAATTACTCTCATTTCTTACTACAGCAAAGATTGAGTTTCTAGAAACCATATCTCAATTATCATTGCAATTATGAGCTGAAAAACTTTTTATTTTTTTTATTTCAATGATACTATAATTTTGTATATTTGATTATGTATGAATCTAAATTTGTAGATTGTATTATAATATTCACATCTATTTTATTTTACACTGTCTTCTTTGGAATTTTGTTATTTGTACTTTGTTTTTCTAGATTGTTATTCTATTGCATCAGATGTCATTATAATTTAAAACAATAATTTTTCTATGTATTTTATAATTTTGACTCGACGCAGGCACAGTCCAAAAAGCCTTAATAAGTTCAATAATATTTTAAAAAGTGGAATTTTGAATAATTAAATTGATAAATTACGGCAATTCTTTAATTGAATATTAGGCACATTGGTTTAAAATTAGCTGTGTTCGGCTCGCGTAGACGGCCGTGAGGCCCCCAAAAATTATTGACATATTTATACGGCCCGTCACCAAACCTAATTGCCGACCGCTGAACTAGAATATCCAATATTAATATTATGACTATAAATTAAAATGCGTTTTTGATCCAAAATATCTTGGTTTCAGCAAAAGTTAACAAAGTATGCCAAAGTTAAAATCTGCATTACTTGAATCAAATTTATTAATTAATCAGATAAATTAACGACGCGGGGCGTTTTGAAACATCCAAAGAGAAATCTGTTTTATTCAATATTTACAAACAAATTATGCAAAATGTGTACATATCCTACATTTTATTGAACAAATATTTATTAATCAAAGAAGTTAACTTTGAATAAATTAAAAGCAAACGATTTAAATCAATGAAAAATAAAAATATAAAAAAATGTTTTTATAAGTGCTTTCGACTCGATGGTCACAGGTAAAAATCTTAAAATGGGAAGTAATATACACGGTGTTTAGGGCCAGACCGCGAAACTTCAGAGGAACATTACTCATAGTAAACTTTAAAAAAATTTCCTATATTTTTTTCTAAAATCTAATTTAGTTTTTTAAAATTTAAATCTTCATAATCTCAAAATGGAGTAAATCATTAATTTCTTGGACTAGCATCCCTCCCACAAACCCACACCCCTCCTTTATCCAACCGCTTCCCTTCTCCGCGTCTGGTGCGTACCGCTTCGTTGGTCAAATACGTGTTTTATTTTAATTTTTTTTAGGGGGGCAGGGGGTTGGGGTTTGTTGAAGGGGTGCTAGTCTGAGAAATGAAAGATATACTCTTTTTTCAAAATACGAAAGATCTGTTAATTAATTATAATAACAAACCCAATATTGGTAGTTCTTGATAAGCTCAAAATATATTAAATGTTTTAACATGACCTTGACACACTAACATTACTAAATGATTTATTCATTCAAGTTCGCCGGGAAATAAAACAAATTAGAATTGTGAGATATTTTAGGCACTGTACGCCTTATGGTTTCTTGGTTATCGCTTTCGGCTACCATTAATGGGGTTCCAGGTGCTATTCCCTTCAAGTTCGACATGATGTTTTATTATTATAATTAAACGAGTTTTTTCACTTCTTTATAACATTGTTTTTCTGAGGAGCAACTTTTTTTTTAAATGCATAATATAATCAATATTTACCTTATTAAGTGCCCTGGCACCATTGCGAATGAAGACGATTGAATAAACAGCGCGGCGTTTTTACGACAGCAACTACAAACCATCACACACATCAAAAGGCAGAGTAGGGACAAAAACAGACTTTGTATTTTCGACTTTTGTATATTCATACATCTCGCGAATTATAACGACTTTTCACATGTTTTCAAGTATTTGTTATGCCACGTCTTTCTCGGTCTTCTTCGTTTTCTGCATCCAACGACATTCGCATCGTGTGTCTTTTAAGCCACCCATTCGCTATATATGACCAAACCAACGCAGAACTTATTTTTTGATTTTGTCTATAATGCTTGTCTCAGCCTTGGATAAGGAACGGATGCTGACATTTGTGAAGCGTACCTATTTATCGTTCATGGTTTTACCCTTAGAGCAATAATACGCCATCGGCTAATAGAGTCACCCGAGCGGATAAAAACAAATCTATGATTATCATCTACACAATTAGCGACAGTTTACAGCAATATAATGGGCCGTATCTACTAAGGTCGAGAATCACAAGCGCAAACCAAAACCGTCCTATACACGTTTGTTGTTAAAGTAAAAACCAAACCACAAATTTAGAACGCTTCTGTTATATGCAAAAGAGCGGGAGCTTACAATTATTACTTTAAAGTTTTACCACCTGAAAGGTCGCATTTCGATAGCATTCACCCTTCTTGATTTGACCGTAATATTAAAAACATTGTTGATAAAACCAAATATAAGGTAAAAAAAATAAATTAATAATAACAAATAAAATAAAAATAGTAAGGTAGCAATTTTTAGATATAAAATAATTAACAATGTCGTGCATATAATTGAGGGAATAAAAAAGTTAGGATTATTAACGAGGAGAAAAACTCTCAAAACGCATTTACCGGGGATTGAAGCTGTACAATGAGTTATCTGAAGTAATAAAAGAAACAGAAAGCATTGAAATATTTCAATTACTTTTAAAAAATGGGTTCCTGAGAAATGTTGATAAGTAATTGTAAAGTTATAAAAAGTTTATTTTAATTTTTAAGATGTTATGAACTAACTTAATAAACCATAAATAAATAAATAATCTAGGTAGAAGCATAAAACTTTAATAGTATTTTTAAGCGTCTCTTAGTAGGTGGGTTCTATAATTTGATTAAATTAATGTCACCTACATCAGTGAAGATTTTAGCAATTTTCTCCCTAAAAATCAACAATTTAAGTTATTTAATAAATACTGGGCAGTGGATAAAATTTAACTTAAACATGCCAATAACAGGCCATACCCCTTGTAAATGTATTGCCTTTCACTATCCCTTCTCAAAAAAGTTCTCCATGTGTATTGTCCATCGCCATAGTAAAAATGTACCTTAATTTGAAACAGCGTTGCCTTCACCCGTTTCCTTTCACTGCATAATCTATTTCAAGATCATGTTGGCAACGAATTTGAAATAATTTTCGATAAGCAGGTGGAAATCAAGTTTCATACACAGTATAATGTTTTAGCCGAGAAGGTGAATCTTTTAATAAACATCTAGGCATTTTACATCCTTTAAATAATTTCTGCGATTATTTTAATATTCAAAAATCTTATTTTTTTTAAAAAGTTTAGTAATTTCCATTTGTTTGATTTTTCAAAATCAATATAAAAAATATTCAAAACCTGACTGAATTGAACCCGGGACCTCAAGCATGATCGGTGAAAGTGTCAACCACTACATTACGGTACGGATTTACGAGGATTTCTACTCAATATTTTATAGGATTTTTACCTAAATGTTGAACTATCTAATTAAAAAACACCTGTCTAGGGTTCTGATTCTATTTCATCTACATAAGGGTATGTATTTACTTGTCCGGGTGTGCGAAAAATACTCAAATCGTTGAAAATATTCAAAGAAAACCAAACCCACACTCATTTTACTATAAAGCTTTAGACTTAGATGCACTGTACATTGTACGTAGGTTATTTATTTATTTGTTCAATTTTTTTCCATTATAAACCATAATTAATAATAAAAATAATATGACCTCACTAGGGTTAAGCGTGCCGAGGACACTAATCCTGCCCCTTATTTTACATTGTAAATTTTAATTAATATCGTATGGACCAACGTGGGTTGGTTATACGTGTGTTTAATTTGGTCAAGGTGATACAAAAAAACTCGGGTAAACCTCTTTAAATCTGAGATGCTGAGAACAAACAAATTACGTACCTTAAACATTAAGAAGATATGCGATTCCATTCAAATGTGATGAATACGTATTTAAACACTATCTTTGGCAAATGCCCCCCCCCGATACTGTGCGAAAACTGCATGTACGTCGAACTAATTTTGCCTAACTAAAATCGACTAAATCGACGTTTCGCTGTCCCGTTTTCCGCATTACAAAACTGAACCGATTTGACTTTTTTTTAAAGAAAGAGTATCAGAATGAAATTTTCTGTACCGGTATTTTTACGTTTTTTAAAATTACATTTAGTAGTTTGATTAGTACGTCCGAAGACCACAAATAAAACTGGTCGCTTTTTGGGGTTTCGGATGATCCGGACTCCCATTAGAAACAATTTATCAAAAAAGTAAAATTACAAAAATACGCCAATGGAAAATATCTAGTTTGTAAAAACTTAGCTGTCGTTCTATAATCTAGGAAGAAAATACAAGAATACGTTTATTCGGAGAAAAGTGAAACCGTGCGACCTTTTAACTGTTTTATTTATTTATGATTTGTTAAGTTAGTTTATAACACTTAAAGACCTAATATAAATATTAAATTCTAACACATTTAAAATAAAATATAATTTTTTTAAGCTTTCTATTTCTTTTACTCTTCAGGTAACTCGTCAAACAATTTTAAATTATTGAACAATGAGTTTTGAGACTCCGTTCCTCATTTTATTGGTAATAATTGTTTTCTTTTAAAAAATATATAATTAAATACTCTTTTTTTATCTCTAGTTTCATATGTATGCCGTTGTTAGTAAAATTTTATATATATTGTATTGAAACGTTATATTTTATTTGTTGTTTTACTGTGAAAAGGGCAATTAAAATAAAAATAAAGAACAAACTGTAAGCTTTTATATTACCTCCACGCGTACCGAATTCAATGCTTGAACAAAGAATTCTTTTGTTCCATACATAATATATTAAGAGTTCTATTTTAGCAGGAAAAAACCATATGAAACGGGTTGAATTGATCAAAAAACATACATTCATTGATATTTTTAGGGATTTGAGTTTTTAACGAGGTCATAACACGCAGGTATTTCAAAATGTTGAAATATTTGAATGTTTAATTGCAAATTATGAAATAGGCGTCGGCTAAAAATATATTAAAAAAAATGTTTTTTTGCATTTAATATAATTGCAATTGATAAATTTTAGTTACTTGTATTTTAGATCCAGTCCAGGAACTACAAAGTATTTTACTAACCTGGGCCTCAATTATGAACGCTATCTTCATCTGTATATATCAAGACGGTATACTTTACTTCTGTTCTACCTACTTGCCAAATCGACGTCATATGATAGAAACGAACCAATGAATGACAAAAATTAGTCCACATTCCTTACTTCATTAACATTTAAAATAGTTATCATTTATATAATCGATACGTACACTCCGGAAGATAGTAAAACAGACGGAAAAAATTTAATAAATCAATTTATTTATTGTAACATTTTACGACTAGATGCTCTTGTATGTTAATAGGTCAGCATCTAGCTAGTCAAGCCACTGCATCTAGCCACTCGTTTCCAAAACTAACAGTTATGACAGAATTTAATTCGACATCAAAATTGACTCATTTCTCTCTCATATTTTTAATAGGCTTTTAAGAAAAAAGTGCCTCATTCAAAACGGTTAAAAATTTGAGTAAATTGTAATTAAAGGAAAAATTGCTTAGTGGAACTAATTTTTTGTCACCTTTAATGCGTAAATAAAAGTATCGAGGGGTTCTAGACCTGTCGATACAAACCGATGTACTTACATCAAAACTTGATGGTGGGGGGGATCGGTAACGTATCTTAGAAATCGATGGGGAGAATTTTATCTTCAACTATGACGTCATACTGAAGCTATGTCATTTTAGTGCAAAGATATGTGTACCGTGACGTACGCTTCCCCTGTTTCATATCAATGTCCCTACCCAAAACTTAAAGGGGGGGTCGCTAGTGTATCTTCGTAATCGCTAGAGAGAATTTATCTTTAACTATACCACCTAGGTGAAGGTATGACGTCTTTATCTTCCCATCATAATAGAGGCCCTGGTGCATGGCAGGCAAACGCTTCTCCCCGAGGCAGACATTAACCACATTTTGAATAAAATAAAATACCTATAACTTAGTCTCAAACAAGAGAACGGATTCATTATCATAATTCTCTTTTCGCACCTGATGGTGCATAGAGCACTGCATTGGTACACCAATCGCAGAGTATCTTGATATTTTTTTGTGACATGAAGGTGAGATGACCAGTATTATGCTTCAGTTGCCAGTCCAGGGACTATGAAGTTTTATAGTGTAAAAACAACAGCACAAATAAATATGTTTATGTCAAGCACGTCAGGAATCGATCCCGACACCTCTTGCATGGTAGGCAAAAGCGCTGACCACTACATCACGAGGCCGTCGGATTTAACGGGTTATATTTATAATAACTACCCACCTATTAAACAAATTATCACAGTACCGCAAATATTGATATTGAAATAAAACAAGAGACTTAAAGCACGCCGCTTGGTTTAAAATGTCAACTGATGACGCATTCAAACAACTAAAATTATTTTAATGTTTATATAAATTTAAAATTTCAAAAAAAAGTATGCTTATTTGTATTAATATCGTTTTTGGTGTTTGAATAGATGAAATTTGAAAAATTAATCCGGGTTCCAGGAACATTTTGACTCCAAAGAGTATTTGAGGGTACTATTTGCAAACCCGGCAAAATCCATCTTTCTTTATTTTGAGCAAATCACAAAAAACTGATACAATACTTATCTTCAACTTTTTTTTAAACTTCAATTTTTTATTATCATCAGTAAATATTTTATACGTAAGCAGTGATGACATAAGCATGATTATGTCAAGAAACAGTAGTCAAATAATAAATTTAATTTTATGCATTCCAACTTTACAATACTTAAGTAGATGTTGCCATGTTTGCAACAAACCCGAATCTACAAAAAGTGCAAAAAACATTTCAAGAAAAGTCTAAGAATTATATTTCAAATAAAATAAATGAAATCAAACTCGATTTGTAACTGAAAAGTCCAGAGCCAAATATATTAAAACCTTTGAGTATGTATATGTATAGAGTATATAGATGTATATACTCTAAGATTAAAACCTTATCCTCATTCTTATAACTATATCTGTAGAGTCTGGGGATAGCTGGATATAGTTGGTTCTAAAACTCGCAAAATAAATAGGAGATCGATGGCAGCCAGGGCATATCTATCGTAAAAATGAACGGTATCGTGAGACGAGGACGACCAAGGAAGACGCGGCATGATCAGATAAATTCAAATCTTAAGTCTGGTCATGTCAAAAGCAGACAGAACAGAATGGCATGTATGACAAGACGTATGAATGTGGAAGAAGCTAGGAATGTATGCCAGGATAGACCCATCTCAGAGACCCTTTCTTAATCTTATCATTTATACTTGACTCAGATTTACACTCTCGCCCGATTTCATCATTCGTAACCCTGTCATACATTGATTTCCCACACATTCGTCGAAGGGATAGTTGGTTATAATTAAATAAAGCTGCAGAAACATAAATTTTAAAATCCATATATTCGACATTTCCTTATGTGTAAAATTTAAACATTCGTTAATTCAAAATAAAATTTACACATTCAGAGAGGCAGAACATTCGGTTCTATTTATCCACCTGTTGATTTTTGTGAATGAAAAAATGCTTAAACTTGAATTGATGTGGGTGAGATTTATCCCTTTTATTTACTCGGTCATACATTCAACATTTTTTTTACCGGTCACTAACATACAAACGTTTGAGGAAAACTAACTTGTTATTTTTAGAAAAATGTTAGTTTAATGATAATTAGGTAAACAGGAAAACAAATTCACTATGATAACTTCCGAAAGGTAAAGGATCATACAGGATGATGTATGTATTATTTCCTTATTGTATTAAAACCTGTTTTCTTCACAAATAAAAACTGCATCTAGGTATTTATTTATTTTATCCAAACAAGTTTGAGTATAGAACCAGTGTTTTGTGGGAACAAAATTTTCAGCTATTGGAAAAATTAAATGTGGAATATTCGATTATTGCATAATTATTCATGAAATCGAGTATCACATGCATATAAAAATATCTCATCAATTTCATCTTTATAAAATACATAATAGTCTTTAACATAATTATTACGTAACGAATATTATTTTGGTTGGACAATTTAATACAGATTTATAAATATTATAATTTTTCTATAAATTTCTTAAGTGAATATACTTAGTTTATGATAATTTAATATCTATATTATGATAATATTTTTTAAATTAACTTAGCGATTGACCGATTGGAATTTTTATTAATTTATATTTTACATATTGAATTTTAATACAAGTTTCAAAACGTGACGTAATAATGAAGAAAAGCAGTTTGAATATGAAAATTTAAAGTTTATTTTTATATCAACGTTTGAATTAAATTACTATGTATTTGATCATTTAATAAAGTTGTGTAAATTAAAAGTACACTACGTTTGGATTTTTAAAGTATTAACAGGTTTATTTAAAACAAATGATGCGTTTTAAATGGCGAGTATTAATTTAGAAATGTATTGGAATTACCCCATTTATGTCATAGTTGTTATTGTATTTAAATTCTAAACTATTTATTTAAAACAAACACATTAAATTATTATTCTGTGCTAAGTTATGTATTAATTAAAATACGTTGATGCCACACGTAAATCTTTGTTCAGCAATTAAATTAATTTTACAGAGCCAAATTTATTTCAAATATTTTTTTTCTGTTTCTTAAAAAAAGACAAATCTTAAAATTACACTCCGAACATTGGAATATACCGTATATTAATTTGTATATTTAAAATTGATACTCTTGCATTGGAAAAATGTAAACAGCGTGTATGGTAAACCCTGTTACATATAAAACCACGATGATCGGTATGAGCACGAAGACATATTTGCATATTTAAAACAATAATTTAGAAGCGTTTTAAAACTTTAAAAAATCATTCACAAAACCGAATGGTTGCTTACTTCTGCAGGGATGAAAACAGGAGTGTGGAGGGGGTAGCTAGCCAAGTAATCATTTTTTGATTTTTCAAATATTTATTTTTTAAAATTTTAGAACATTTTTTTATTTTTTTTAATATGCTAATATGTCATTTTTCCCATACCAATCATTGTGGGTTCGGATGGGACAGGGTTTACTATACACGCTCTATGTATATTCTAGGGTATATCACTAAAATGGCGGTTGGAGCAAATAAAATCTGATTTTATAACTAACAACACGATATAGTATATATATATTAAAATTCCTGATTTTTTTTAACATAATACCTCACAATTGTAAATTTCAACTGAAGTTTTCCACGTAAGGTTAGCCTGAATGAAGTGAATTGCAAAACTCTAAAGTATTCAGTTTTGCGAAAGTACGTAAAAGCAAACTCTTGAACATGGAGTATATGTCCTAAGACCGAACACAAAGTACCTACTTATATACAGAGTCGAGCATATTACGAGAATAAGGCAAGTATTGACGTAATTGCAAAATCGCTAAGTGTCGTATTGAGACAACTTTTCCAGGACTGAGTAGACGTTGTATACTTATGGTCAGCGTACTTATTATACATACATGATTGTGTACTCAAGTAAAACTTCTACGGATATTTCACAATCTATTCTCAGATGCGTCAAAAAGTCAACATTTCAGTTAAAACAAATATTATGCATAATTCATAATAATCACAAGATTTCACATCACATCTCTCTTTGTGTATGTCGTATTATTATTTTTGTGCAGTATTATTAAAAATAAAAAGCAAATATGAATGTGTTTGCTCTTAAATATTGACGCTAGATTTTTTTACCTGATTTCTTATTAAAGAGCAGGGTTCACAATGTTTATGATGAGATGAAAATTTACGTTCAATTATTAATGATTAAAACATAATCATATCCAATAACTTCTTTAACAACAAAATATGTTTTGCATACGATCATCGTATTATTAGATTTGACTTTGTAAAAAAATAAAATATCCTTAACTTGCCGAATAGTATTTGGGATGACAAAAGTGACAGAACGATTTTTTTGAAAAAAAATATTTCAGTTTTCCTGCTATTTTTTATACCTAAAAGGTATTTAAAAAACAAAACACATTAATTTGTGTTGAAGTCGATGAGGATAATGCTCTCAATAAAAGGTCATTCAACGCTTTAAGTTCAACGATGTAAAATTCCATCCTTAAACCATAGACCTGTTTTTTTACAACGAACCTTATTATTTCACTTCACTTTATTTGTTTTATTCTTAAAACATTTTGCAAGTTCAAACAAGTGCAAATATATTGATAAATATACAAGAAATTCTCACCTATTAGAGGAATTTTATTGATGTTATTTGTATATTATATAGTAGTAATTTGTGATTATAATAAATTCAAGTACATTATATTTTAATGAAACTCCATTAGTTATTTTCATATTTGAAAAGCTTACTAAGGATTATTTTGTTAAGAATCTAAAGTTAGGAGAAAATGTCATTTCGATTTTAATTCAACCTTACTCTCAAGACATTAATGTGGGAACTAAAATACGTGTTTTAAAAAAAAATATTTATAAGATATTAATTTTTACATTTTGGATGAAATTTAACAACCTGTGCAAGCAATTAACAGAAAAAAACCACGTCATTTTATTGGAGATTATTATTTGTGATAGCAACGTCTAGTTACGCAGGTAAATATATTTGAATATCTCGAAATTCATATCCTCAATCTAAACAGGTTTAACCTTTAATTTACTGGCATCTTCTCCTCTCTGTAGGTCGTCCTTTAAAATAAGACGACAATTTAGAATGTACTCGTATTCAACAAACCTACAATAAATCCAGGTAAGATTCGAAAAATCTCACAATATTCCGTTGGCAATATATTTATTTTAATTATTGAATAAAGTTTTAATTTAAACCTTTGTTAGTTGGTTTTCAAACTACCTATACATTATGTACGGAGTTTACAGAAAAAACTAAACAATGTGTTATGAAAACACTTTTATAAGATAAAATTGCTTATGTATGAGTAAAAAAATTAAATTTCGCAAAAAATCTAATACGGTATTTTATAATTTAAAACATACAAGATCTACTGTCTTTAGTTTTATTTTAAAAAAAAACTAATATCGCTATATTATTAACTCATCCGGGCCTAAGGTCTAGGGTCTCCCAATAACATATTATTTTCAATTACATTGTTGTTAATCATTATATTGATTTCATTTTGCACAATCCTACCCTATAATGTTAAGAATGTATTTTAATTGTTAAAATATATTTCTGCGAATTATTTCAATAATAAATCACAAGCATCTTCACAAGCAAACATTACAATTCATAGTTCTAGAGTTTAATAATCTTTGACATGTTGACGACGACAGCAGCGTAATGTCATATAGTATCCTCTCGCAACAGTATTTTATGAAAAAATAAATGAATTTGGCCGAAAACTCGAAATCTAATGAAACAATTTTACAAACACTACCATAATATTACAATAGAATGAAAAAAATACATATTTTTGGTCGTATTTACAGCATTTTAGCTGATATATTCCTGGTACCCCCCTAGGGAACTCGCGGATTTTTTTCACTCTTAGGCTCGGAAAGGTTAAGAACGAAATAATATTTTACCGGTGCTTTTTTAGGTTAGCAGTTAAATATATTTGCTATTTACATAACACATGCATGTTTATAGTTATAAATGGGATTTTTAAATATTTAAACCAACAATCAAACCTCAGTTTTTGATTTGATGAAATTGAACATTTTTGAATGATTTAATAACTTATATTTACATATAAGTTATTAATTAAAAAATACTTTGTACACTTCCACTTATTTACTTGACCAATTTAGCGCTTTCACCCTCTAATGGGCATCTTCAGACTGGTGAATATTATAAGGATAATTTATCAAAAACTAAATATTATAAGGATAATTTATTAGAAACTAATACGCAATAATTCAAAATTTAAAAAAAATAATTGAACATTTTTGGTAAAAAATTATACTTTGGTTTATATATTATGTCTACCTATATATAATATGATGAAAATATATTATTATTAAATTTTTGTATAAAATTAGAAAATTACGGGTACTTTTTTGTTTAAAAATGTCTAAAAGAAACATGATTGAAGTTAATTCGCGTTACTAACTATTGTTAAAAATGTGTTTTTATACATAACGAATAATCATTATCCTTAAAAATACAATATTCTATTGGGAAAAAAACATCTCCGTGCGTCTTTACCATTTGAAGCCTCATATTGCTTATCTCAGGTGCATTGTATTTAATTCATTACGAGTTAGTGACCTTTTTGTAGTGTCAAAAAGATCAAGGGAGTTGGTTTATAATTGCCCGGAATAAATATGCACCTTTTTTGAAGCGTGAAAATTTGAATACTTTAAATCAAGCAAAGCCGGATTTCTATCAAGAATATGTTTTATGAATTAATATTTTTAAACATAACAACGATGCATGTTTTTTGAGAAGCGGAATGCAAAGCACCCGAAATAATTATATAGTTGGTGGAAATAAAATTTCATGTATGTAATGAAATGGCGTATACTTTTTTATATGCCTTCCTATTTATAATTTAGATTGACTTTTCTTCTGACATTTCTTGGTGCAACGAGTTTTAATTATGATTATAAAAATACGCATCAAGTTTTATTCCACTTTTATTCATAATTTTTACTAGTGAGCGACATCATCACCAGTCTGACGGTCTGATTTATTTTGAATCCTGAAATAGGATACACATAAACATAGTCTTATGTGTGCTCTAATAATAGCAAATGTGCATATATCTCATGAACATAATAAGCCCGCTATTGTACCATTAACATTATGTGCAAAAAGTTTTTTTTTTAAAATAAATTGATAAACACATATTTCTAAACCTTCTGTTTGAATTTTGATATATTTTTGACCTTATTATTTTTTTTTAGTAATTTGTTTTAAATTTTATATTTAAGTTTTTTTTTACTCCCTTTTCGCACCTAATGGTGCATAGGCCATTGAATTGGTACACCAATCGCAGCGCACCTATGAAATATTTCACATCAACCATGTTGGGAATCAAACCCGAGACCTTTTGAATGGCAGGCAAACGCGCTGACCACTACACCACGAAGCCGATAGTTAAAGCGGGTGCATTTCAATATTTGAAGATGATTCTCTCGGGATATTTCAAATTAAGTTTAAACAAATTCACTAAAATATAACCTTATTGGTTTATGTGTTTTTCTAAAAAACGCGGATTTTCTTGAATGAGGCGGGGCATGAGTAGTGATCATGAGTGGAATCAATGTTCAAATTTTGTTTTTTTTTTTATTTGAAAATTATTAATAAACCCTTACGGATTATTACATTTATTTTACAAAAAATAATACATAAATTTTTTATTCATACTCTTTTGTTTAAAACAATATTTTTTACATCTTTTGAAAAGTTTGTCTGAGTCTTTTTTTTAGTTTTGTCTGGTAGTTTATTGTATAATTTCAGTCCCTGGTTCATTAGTCTTGATTGTCCTGGTCTTGTTTTAGAAAGTTGTAAATGGTATTTGTCTGATATTCTCGTATTATGTCCACGTTGACTACAATTTTTTACAAGTTTAATGATATGGATAAATTTTAATGATTCTAGTTGAAAGAGTTCAGTTATATTTAATTGCTTAGTTTGTTTAAAAAGTTCTTTAGTTGCAGTTAGATATTTGATTTCTATTTATTTGATTTCACTACTGTTCGTATCTTAAAGTGGAGATAAGTTTGGTGGGCCTTACAGAAAACATAAAATCAAAACAACCGAGCACTTTCAATACAAAATATTACCAAGACAATAATTAAACGAGTTTGCGAAAAAAAGTCGTAGGTTTAGACTCTCGATACGATGAAAGCACTCAAGACTTTTCCGAAACTGTTTATTAAGACTTGGGTATTTCTTCGATTTCACAAATTCACTCTCAATTTTCGAAAAACTAATTAAGCGAAAATTTAATATTTATTTATAATCGAACCGCGAAAATAACAAAACACAGAAACTTTAAAAGCTTTCATTGTACCCCTCACTGCAATTGGTCTAGTTATTCATTTAAAACAAATTTTTAAATAACGATAAGACAAAAGTTACATAAATGAGTCAAATACATAATAAGAATCTGTAGTGCTAGAGCGTATTCACATTTAAGTAGTTTGGCCACTTTCACGAACAAGGTATTATTACTTTTATCAATCCGCGGTCTAATTGTTTATTCGTTTCGTTCTATAATATATGATTCGGTCAATTTATAATCTGTAAAACAAAAACAGTGTAATTATTAAAACTTACGTCATAAACAAAATAAATAATTGTTGCTTTAAAAGATAAAATATGAATTTTAAATAATATTGACTGAATTTTTTAAGCGTAGTAGGTATATCACCTAATATTTTGACATCGACTTTGCGAAAAAATATTTTAGCTGTCGTATTGTTCTTAATTTTTATTTTTTTTTGTTTCTTCTTTTATATTATTTTGTAATTTATTATTTTTCTATTCACATCAGTGAGTCGCTTTTTAAACACAAGAGCTTGACTCATTTTTGGTGAGTCCAACGTGAATGTACATATTTTTGTTTAATAATGGTTTTTTGTTTTAAAAGCATCAAAGAACTCAAACTTTTTTTTCACAATATTATGTAGTTTTGGGTAGAGAAATACGTTACTCGTTAGGACGCGTGTATTTTTAAATGCGACTGTTTGTACGTAATATTTTTTATTTATTTATTTGATACTTGTAGTCAGCATTACTTTACGGACTGTTTAACGCATCATGTAATGCAGACTGTAAACATAAGTTAGAAATTAATGAGTAGAAAGCAAATAACTGCTGAACTGCCAATTTGTACAGAAAAATAGATCCATATATCTGCAAAAGCCGTATTTAACAATCGAAGTGCCCTATTAATGAGTGAATTTTGACTTGCATTTGTACGGCTTCTGGGTGCGTAAAACAGTGCATGAGATCTCGCTTTAGTTTAATTATTGGGGACATATTGTCGGATTTTTAGAATTCACAGTTATTACAGTTACTAGAAATAAGAAAATAATAATATTTCCATCTAAAAACATTCAGAATCCTGCAATGGTTAAATGTTTAAACGTGTATATTCATGGCTTACCACAAACAGCCTAAAAATCCATAATAAATTCGTGAATATGTAAACTGTGTATTTATTCGAAATAAACAAAAAAATGTACCATGATATGGGTGTAAGTATAAAAAATGAAAATTATATTAAATGAATTCAAGAAAATGAGCTATGCGTAGAAAAGTAATTTATTATTTTAATTTAAGAGTAAACCGACAGTTAAATTAACTTAGTTTGTGTACTCGTTCTTCCATGTAATATAAACTAATTCATGAAAAAAGCAACAACAAAACAAACCAGCCATCACGCCATTTTCCCGTAGGGTTAGGCAGAGAGGATAAAACGCCATATCACTATATCTTGGCATGCAGACCTCGCTTCCTCTACATTCATACATCTTCTCATGCACGCACGCCGATTGTTCCTACTTTTGACATGTCCATCTTCAAGTATTTATAATTATAAAAAAGCAATGATCTTCAAATATTCATCTTTGTTGATTTTAATCATTATTGTAACATTAAATTTCACATAATTTAAATATGTTCATACGAGTATTTTGTATCTATGAACTTTTTTCCTTGAAAAGCTGTTACAACTATAAAAGTGATAATGAGTAATTTTGTATTTAATACGTCTTATATCGATTTTGAATTAAGAGCAACCCACCTAACGAGCATCCAATATACATGTATATAATAGCATAAATAATATCAAAACAAGACCAAGACGTTTACCAGTTTCTTAAATTTAAATTTCACTCTCCCACAATTACATTTTTCGCTAACTTTTGTGTACCAATTCTTTATTTTATGCTTTACATTAATTTATTTTTACACGTAGCAACTTTAACTCCATTCTGACTCAATATCGGTATACTGAACCTATACACGTATAATTTTTCAATTACAAGTTTTTTTTTTTCTTTATTTTAATTTAATTTTCCACTCTTACACGAATTCATGCATTCGGTTTAAGTCGGACAGATGAAAAACGAATAAAAAATGGTCGAAAACAATAAAAAATAAAAATAAATTAAAACTGGATCAGGGCCGCGGTTATGATGGGAAGCTAAGGACGTCATACCTTCACCATGACGGTATGGTTGCAGATAAATTATCTCGAGCGTTTATGAAGATACACTACCGACTCCCCCCCGTCAAGTTTTAGGCAGGTACATCGTATGTAACAAGAGGAAGTATGCATCACGGTACACATATCTACGCACTAAAGGGACATACCTTCATTATGACGTCACAATTGAAGATACATTCTCCCGAACGAATCGCGGCATTGATATACACGTATGTATGAGCATGTATTTTACAACATTATTATCATTTGTATGATTTAAAAAATAACAATACAAAAAGTCTTTAAAAAATATTTCTGTATCCACACCTACATAAATGATTTTTTAATACATCACACGTGAAAATTAGTTTAATTTATTATTATAATAGGTCCTTACGAGTTACATAATATTGACTCACGTTAAAAAACTTTATTTGTAATTACTTTTAAATTAGATTTTTTCAATTAAGCCGTTAATTTACTTACTAAATTACTTACTCATTTAAAGTATTTTGGGGCTAGAACAAAACTTCAGGGTAACATACCTCATTGTAAACTTTGAAAAAAGTTCCTAATAATTTTAAAAAAAAACTTATTAAAAATGTATTTTTTTGTAGTTTGAAAATGGAGTTAATCTTTAATTTTTCGGACAAGCATCAATTCCATAACCCCCCCCCCCCCCCCCATCCCGTACAATTTATTTTATCAAAAACGTATTTGACCAACGAAGCGACACGCGCTGGATAAAAAAGGGTTAGGGGTTTGTGGAAAGGATACAAGTCCGTTAAATTAATGATTTACCCCATTTCCAGATAACATGGAAAGAAATGTAAAAAAAAAGATTTTTTTATTAGGATTTTAAAAAAAAGTTTAATATGAGGAATATTCCTCTAAAGAAGAAGAAGTTTCGTGGCCTAACTCAGAAGCACAGTGTATACAACATACGTGTGTTAGTTCATGTGATATTTAACATTTGAAAGCAGTGCCACAAATATAATATTTTATTAACGAATTTACATAAATATTAGCACAAAGATCCCATTTATAGTCCATCTTACATAATAAATTTTAGCTATATGGTTATGAAAAATAGTCAAGGCAACCATATTTGAATATACATATTTAATTTTGGGAAATTTCTAACAGGTGTTTCTAGAATATTTGCATGTAGTACCTATCTACATAATTTTAAATACAAATTAATATAAGATCACAGATCTAAAATAATAAAAAACTCATTTTAAGAAACGTATATCTTAGAGAATAAATATAATACTTAAACTTTTATACTTCATTATTTCTAGCAGGGATTCTGGATTACAACACCCTCGATTCTCGTCGTCTTATATTTTTTGAGAAATATTTCTATTAGCTGATTTATGGAAGTATGTTCTTCTACATTAGGTTTTCAGTCTGCATTACGTAATGGGTTTAACAACCAAATACTACGATTGATAAATAAATATATAAAAATAATTCATATTAACAATTAACGCCTCGGAGAAAAAATATATTTCTATATATATATTTTAAGTCTTAATTCAGATTTTTTTTTTACATATCTGCTACAATAAAGTAAACATAATACAATATTTTTTCTGATAAATAATCTGCTATTTAATCTGAATACAGATGTAACATTCGTCTTTCGCATCTATGACTTAGTTCACCTAGTTATCGGTCCGATGGTGTTGGTTTAGATGAAACCCGGTCAAAAAATGTGGTCAATGTTTTACTTTGTATAATTACTTTCAATTGGTTTTATTAATTACAAGCCTTCAAAATGGAATGTCAAGTGAGCATTTTTGACGCCTCTTTTCTGTTCGCGTTCGATCGAAGGAATAAAGGAGAATATATTATTAAGTAATTTGTTGTTAAGGGTGGTCCAACCATAACGCACAATGTTAATTGTAAATAAAATAAAGTAAATTTTGTAAATAAAGTTTTTAGAAAATTATCATATTTTTGTTTATTATGATAGAAAGATCAATAACAATTATGTGTGAAACCAAATATCGGGCAAATGCTCGCCACGGCTTCGGTGGCATACCATCCGAGGTTCATATTTTCAATGACGCTAAGGCATACTAAACGAGTGGAGGCGTATAAAAAAAAAAAAAAAAAAAAAAAAGGCATACTAAGGTTTAATGTCGTTAATGTGCCGAGTTATCTCATCCTTTAGCTCTTGAATTATTCAATCCTGTAGAGCAGAAAACTTTCTTTCCCATTTTAATCACCTTTGGCGCTCATTTTAAAATTTGATAAAAACGGACATATTTTTTGTTAACGCCTAATGCATTAATTAGTACAAGGACGGGTATATATAACCTCAAGGGAATATATTCCCGCCCATACAAACCGTTCAATTTGAAAAATTAAATAATAAACATATATTTTACAATAAAATCATTTTATTTTCTATAAAAAAAAGGCTTCAATGAAGAGGCTGGGCGAAGGGTTTCTGACATTCGAGAGTAGATTATTCCACAATCAAGTAGCTACCACCATAATAGGGGAATGAAAAAATAGAGCGGTGAATGGGTGTCGAAAGGGTTATCTCGTTATTATAACAAAGAGATAGCACATGTTGTGATAAATTTATCATTCGATGCTGAGATAATATAATTTTTAAAGTTAATTAACAGGTTTTTAAAATATTACGAAAAAATATTATAAAACTCATTTTGTATATGAGGCAATAAATTATAATTTAAACTGTTAATAGGATCATATAAATAATTTAAATACTTAAAAGGAGTAAAAAATAAGGATAATATGGATCATGTACCTTCTTTATACACACCCACTACTACCCAAATATTGTATTTGGTACTGAAACAAAAAATAACACAACATTTTTGGTTGGTTGGAAGAAATTACCATTTGGTAATAAGTCCGTAAAATAAATAAATCATCCTTATATAAACAATTTCATAAATAGAAGTATCTCAAAGCGGGGATTTAAAAATAAACGAAAATCTTCAAGGTATGTTACCGAAGATAATTATTTTTATGTGTATCGTCTTTGGAAATATTTTAAATGGGTTTTGGCAAAACAGAAATATTGCGCAAAAAGAATAGTGCCAAACTACCTTCATGGATAATCGTGAAGGTCTTTACCACAAAATAGAACCGGTGCAAGATTTATTATACATACAAACTCGTTTATTTACATTTTCATATTTTACTTAGGCAAAAAAATCTAGGCTGAAGATTGCGAAATTTAGAATTCGTCAATGAAATAATCGTGTTTTCCTAATGTCGTTAATTCTGTGCTTTGTAAAAAGAATCTAACGTAAGTCGTGCACTGCGTCCTCCAAATTCTTCTGGAGAAGAATAAATAATAATTGTCAAGATCAGTAAGTAGTTTAACGAGACAAAAAAACTTTTTATCCGGTTTATAATAATAAACATCGTCAGAAGAGTCGGTAGCGAGTCACGACGGAGTGGAAATTATAAATAAACGTGGAATTAAAGTAAATAAGTATTTTTATTTTTGTAATTAAATTTTGTCGGCCTCTTGGCGTAGTGTTCAGCGCGTTTGCTTACCACGCAAGAGGTCTCGGGCTCGATTCCCGACATGGTTGACATGAAATATTGATTTGAAGGGGTATTTTTACACTAAAATATTTCACGGTCCCCTGGACTGGCGCCTGAAACGTAAAACTGATCTGACTGACTGAAGTGCTGATTAATTAAAATCCGGTTCCACCGAGAATATCAGTAGAATAACCCTATCTTCTTATCTGACTCATTCGTACGGGTTGACATGTTTACTAGAGTAGATTATATCAGTTAAAATCAGAAATATAATTTCTAAATTATTTGTCAAACGGTATTGTTCAAACCGTTAGCTGTTAAGCTAAGGCGATACTTATTGTAGTTATATTTTTATTTAAGCATTATTTTATATTAATTAATTACAACAGAGATGGAGAACATTTTATAGAAGGCATTTACAGGGCTTATGACTTGTCGTTGGCTTTAAGTGGCCACTTTATACACTGTGTAACATTCACCATTTTGCCTGTGTTTGAACATCCATATTTCTTCAATTCTTCCACCTGTTAATTTTAGTGAAGTTAAAGAGCTGAACCCTTAATTGTTGTGAAGAGATTGATTTGATTGAATTTTTAATTTTTAAACAATAAAAAACAATTTTTAAATTTTTAAACTTCTTCTTGGACCAGTTGGTTTCATCACAATATTTTGATTTTGTCCTAATGTTCGTATACAAAATACTGGATTTCAGCCCCTAGAGAGTCATTAAGATTAATTTTATATCATTTGTTAATCATAATGACTCCCTAGGAGGTGAAATCCAGTCTTTCGTCTACGAACAATTTGACAATCTCAAAATATTGTAATTTTTTAATATGTTATTATTTTATCCTATTTGAATACGAATAAATAATAAACGAATTGTTTTTGTAATAATAATGATACAATTTATTTCATTAAATAATTTTTTCATAGGTATAACAAGTAAACCTAATTTTATTGGTTTATTCTGAATTTTTGTTAATTTAAAAATTATATGCATATAACAAAACAGACAATATAAAGTAAAAGAATTAAGAACCCTACATACTAAAATAAATGTTGTTATAGGATATTAATTTGTGTAGTATTTTTAATGCTAAAAAACATTTGAAGTTCGTTTCATCAACAAACGTTTTTAAAACATATTTTTTTCAAATTCGAATTCAGTTAGTATTGAAAAAAATACAGCCAGAATAATAAAGAGTCGAGAAGATTCTTCAATTTGTTTTTAAATCAGTGCCATTGAAAAGATTCGTCTTGCATCTAATCACTCGTGATTCCCTGTACACAAATTTGTTTAATTCATAAATTAAATAAATTACCTCGCCGCTCATAAGTTTAAGGTTAAATACTGAGAGCAAGTAAGTACGGAAAATTTTCAGTATGAAATAGTTACTCAGGCATAAATGGTTATGTTTACAATATGTTCATAAAAAAAAACAAAGACAGCAAAAAGTCAGTATGAAAACATTCGGGTATTTGCAGCATTCTTCTTAGTAAGAGAATATAATTATCAAAAGGTTTTATCACTTACCGCAAATCTGATATCCGATTTCCGAAGGTAGTCTAACTTTCACTACTAAATTGGAGTACTAAGTTATCGGTTCTGTGATGCAGCCCAGGGCAGCGAGAATTGTTACGTTCCGGAGCTGAGGTAGCAGCGCGCGCGGTCGCTCACTCGCCTGCCGATAGCAGAATAGAACCTCACTTCGCCAACCTTACTCACTACAACTCCGATCGAGTAATTCCTTACGTCACTACTGTCAGTTGAAGTTAGTTTTTTGTCTTTCAAGACGAGTATCGCATGTACCCATTCGCCATACAAACGCAACTAGGAATTTTACATTTAATCTAATACAAGCGTCGATTGATTGTGTTAGAAACATTCAAACTTGAAGGATAATTACCTTCAGGAACTGAGAATGTTGACCCGTACTAATTTCGTTTTTTCAATGTAACATAAAGTATAAAAATATTAACAGGATATTAAAATATTAGATTTTTTTTTTAAACATACATTTATGCGAACTGATTTTTAATTTTGCTTTACTACGTTCAGCTTAATGTGAACGTTGTATTTTTTAAACAACTGTAAATAAAATAAAATAAAATAATTATTCTTAAGTCATCATCAGCCGTCTCTTGTCCAATAGTGAACATAGGCCTCCCCCTTTAGTCTCCATATCTCCCTATCCTGAGCCACCCGCATCCAACCACTTCCTGCAACTCGTCTTATGTCATCAGACCACCTTGTCCGAGGCCTGCCGACACTTCTTCTACTCGTTCTGGGTCGCCATTCCAGGACTTTTTTGGTCCATCTAGAATCTGTGATTCTGGCCATATGACCAGCCCAGCTCTATTTCTGATTGGCAGCCCTATGAACCACATCCTTGACCTTCGTTCTCGCTCTAATCGATGTACTGGTTTTTCTGTCTCTCAACTAAATACCCAGCATTCTTAATTCCATGGCTCTCTGTGTCACTGATAATTTGTGTAATTTTTTTTTCGTGAACACAAAAGTTTCACAGCCACATGTCAGTACGGGGAGAACACAAGCATCAAAAAGTTTCTTCTTTAAGTAATGTGAATATTTCGGAGATTTTAGGATAAATGAGAGCTTACCAAAGGCAGCCCATGCTAAACCTCGCCTTCTTTCTATTTTTACCGCTTAATTATCTTTCCCGAGGTTTATTTCGTGTCCCAGGTATATATAACTTTCAACCTTTCAATGATTTGTCCATTTACTAAGATGTTACATAATTGGTTTGTATCACTCATTACTTTAGTTTTTGAAGCATTAATTTTCAAGCCTATTTTCAGGGATGCTGTATTAACTTCGTTTATCATGTTTTCAAGTTCTTTCTCATCTTTAGCAAATAGGACTATGTCATCTGTGAATCTGAGATTGCTAATGAGTTCGCCGTTGATGCCAATACTATTGTCGTTCCAGTCAAAAGTTTTGAAGACATCTTCCAGAGCCAGTGTAAATAATTTTGGGGATATTGTATTACCCTGTCTTACTTCTCTTCTTATTCATTCTATAATTATTACGTATTTAAAAGAAAATATACACACAACTATTGCACAAGGCGTCCGAAGTATTAGGCGTGTAATTAAATAAACCACATTAATTTTTCGCCATATGAATGAATCGCCCTTTTACCTTTGAATTATAGATACAGGACATCCTTATGAAATAGTATCTTTGATAGAGCAGCTGAAGACTGTGTAGGAAAGGCTGAAGAAATTGCAGATGACGGCAAATAAATCATTAGGATTTAAACAAAATAATCAGCTTATTATATTCATCGCTGCGATTGGGTCCTGGCCTTTTGTGGTGCAAATTTTTTTTTTGTAAATTAAAAAGATAATAATCATTCGAAATTCCCATTCAAAATTCAAATAAAAAGCCAGTTGATTTCGCCAATATTTCAAATATATCTCGAGATAAAAGGGAATGCAAAACGTCAAGTAATAAATCTTAAAATATATTATTTATTTTGAGAATTTACAGACAAACAGATTTGATACGTGCCCTTAGTGGTATTTTGTACCTTTTTTAGGTTTCTTTACTTTTTGTATTTAAATTTATATCTGAAGTGTGTCAATAAATTGAGAGTGAATTTTGTTATGGTGTGAAAAATACTTTCAATTTTTTTATAACTAGCTATAAATATTTTATCACAGCAGTGGATTTACATATTATTTAAATAAAACATAAAGACGTTGCATTTTATGCGGTCTCTGTATATTTTTTTGAATTAAAAACAGGATACGTACTTATACCCTGATTATTTACTATATGAGCGTTAAGCATATTATGCAACGTTGGATAAAAAATATCAATATTTCAGGAAAATACAAATTAACAAGCAAATTATGATAAATACCTTGAACTGATGTTGAACGCTGCAATAACTATTATTTAGTATGATAATTACTTATGCCTATTTTACACTCGTTCACATAGGCAAGACGGTGTTCTGTTTTTAAAAAAATATTAAAGACAAATAAAAAATATGTTTTACCTTTACTTGATTCTGGTTTCATATTTAAATTAGTTGTTTGTACATAGGATACACATATTACAATTTATCATCATCGCCATTTACCTATCCGTACCCAGTGATGCATAGGAAACTACAGTGGTACTCCGATCTCAGCAATTCTAGATTTTTTTAAATCATTGAAAGTAAGGTGATATAGACCAGGGATAGATAAATATTGCAGTGTTAAACCACCATTTAAACAAATATTTCGCATAGACTCTGCCAAGAATTGAACCCAGGACCTCAAAAATGGTAGGCGAATGCATCAATCACTACACTGCGGTGCCAATTTATCCCTACTCGATTTTTATAACAGTGATTTCACCTGAGAGAAGCCATCGAATCAAAAACAGTCGTCCAGGATTTTGGTTATATTTCACACTCAGAGCTGTGATCTTCATCCATCAAAACACGGAAATATAACACGTATTACAATAATTGTCTCTACACTAAGTAAGAGATTTGTCGATGTTTTTTTTTATATTTTAAAAATAAACTCTATTTTATCAATGCTTTAATGTGTTTAATATTATTTATGCCTAGACACAATAATTTTTAAACATCCCGCTTTAAATAATTTACAAATCGATTAAATTTTCATTTTGTATTACTTCAAAAATGTATCCTAAGGGGAAATTTCACATAGTTTAAAATAGAAAATCTCACATTGCAGTATCACTCACACATAAACCACCGATTATCTAACACCAAAGAAACAGTTTAGACATATTTCTTTACTACCCTGCGTTATCGAAGAACAAAGAACAAAACACCACCTTTTCTCGTTAAAGAATTTTTGATAAATAAATAAAGATTTTACTAAAAAAAATATTTCGAAGTTAATATGTTCAATTCTCCCAATAAAAAAAACAGCCATTCTTTTGAATTAATTTGGTTATTTTCATTATATGTGTCTATCTTTTGATATATATTCATGGTTTTATTACTACAAAATTTCGACTAACTCTTCTTTTGATCAAGAAGATATTGCTTTTAGCAATAAGTCCTCCAAAGTACTTGTTCTTTGTACTTGAAGTTTTAAATAAATAAATAAACAAATCGTTTTTGCAGAGTAAATAAAAAGTTTTATATTCAGAATAATACATTTGGATTATATAACGGAAAACAAATTAAAAAAATAACTTCATATTTCTTTTCTAAAATGTAATACAAAGTATTGAACATAAAATAATACGAATTATCATATGAATTACATTTCCAGGAGTTACTACAACTCAATTCGGCACTAAAAAAAACATATATTCAGAACAACAAAGAAACTAAGCGAGTTTAACATCTTTATAACTAATAATATCACAACAATATGAGAGCCAGAAAAATATTTCTTACACAAACAAAATAAGTATATAAAAATGCTTTCAAGAATGGAGATCTAGGACTAAGGGAGATAAGGTCGTTAAAATCACATGCTACGCAGATTTTTTACTACTTTACTGTATTGATTTATTTATTTTGTAAAACGATTTAGAAATGCATGCCTATTTTGTCTGGTTTTTACACGTGGGATATGTTGTAGGACGTTGGACTGTAAAAACTCCAGACAAGAGATATGAAGATACACATGTGGTCAGGGGGTGTGACAAGGTTGGATAGAGTAAGAAATGCACCTTTTAGAGGTACTTTCGGGATGGCTCCAGTTGCTGAGAAAATGCCGACCGAAACGGTATGGCCATTTGGCCAGGCATGAGGAAAATTATTACGGCCAATGAGGAAGAGGTCAACCCAGTGCCACAGTGAAGTTCTATAAATAGGGAGATGAAGGAGGTCTTGGTATACGAGACGATGACCCAAACTAGAGGACAATGGAAAGGTAGGAGAAGAAGAGCCGACCCCAAATGAAAAGGGATAAGGTAAAAGAAGTAGAAAAATCCTCGAGACATGTTTGTAACACCCGAATCTCTTTTTCAATTTATTCCGGTCCTCAGCGGCTTCTTTCTTATGGCTATATTATGATTAGTTTTATTATCTTCATTATTGCTCTCTCCGCTGTCAGCGGTGCATAGGGCACGAAATGTGTTGCTGCACAAAATGCAATGTATTTTGATCATACATGTAAGTTACATTAAGGTAAGGTGATCAATCTTACATGGTCAAGTTAGTGCAGATAAAATAAACCAAAGTCGGACGGAAAATGCCGAACACTCTTCAAGTGGAACGAAAGGCCTGCTGATGACTGTCAACTGGCTGGCTTCTTCTGAAGAGTTTTAAGTGGTTTTCTCTTCTCAAGATCAAATGCTGAGATGTTCCCGATTAGCCTACCATGGAATATCCCTCCAGATCCCAACACTGAAAGAGAAAATACAATTTTCTTAAAAGCATAAAAAATCTACTTCAAGACATATAAACCTTGTACATAATAAGAAATGTAAATAGTAAATGCAACTCCGAAAAAGGTGGTCGCTCGACTTACTATAACATGTTACCTCAAAAGGAAAAATTTACATAATATATAACGCATGTCACAGAGCAATTTTCTGAATCAAATTTAAAATGATTGAATAAGACGGTTGACTGTTTTAACCTTTTTGATGAGTTAACCCTTTTAATATTTATTTAAACGCTTTTTGGGCTTTTACATGTTTTACATACATACATACATATAAAGACAGACATGTATTTTAAACAGAAGAAGCAAAAAATAAAAATAAAGAATAGTAAGAAAATTTAAAAAATTAGAAAATATTCATCTTTATATATTAGTAAAAAATATATGGGTATATTTATATATAAGTCAATATTATTACTTATTACATACATATATTGCAGTGGAGAGAACAGAAATGCATTTTTTCGTATTAGTTATATTAAAAGAATCTTAAAAACAAGGAGATGTACATATTTATTATTAAAGTGTCTATGACAGAGTGATGTTTGAGTAGTTTATGTCTTTAAATTTAATATTGTACACTGAAAAATTCCTACGAAAAAAAATATTTTGAAAATACGATATTAACTTATTGGTATTTAAAACAGGTGGTACCGTCTACAAATCCTGCCTGGCACATGTATCGTTATTAAACTAAGTAATTCTGCACAGTCAACTATTTCTGTTATAATTTTTTGAAGCAGTAGTTGGTCCGCACACACTCTGCGTATTGTAGAGAAGTGATTCCATGGTAGGTGGAGGGAGCGAGAGTTGATAATTAAGAAAAACCGGTTTTGTATTTAAGGTACTTGATAAATTTGTTCTGAATATTTTATATGCTTGAAATATTCTAGTGTTAAAACACCCTTTTAAATAAATATTTCATGTCAACCGTGTCGGGAATCAAACCCGAGACCTTTTGCATGGTAGACAAATGCACTGACCATTACACCACGAGGCTGACAAACTTAAAACTGTGTTTTTTTTACTCTTGATTATTTTTAATTTTTATTTGCAACACAACAGGCCAGGAGGCCCAATTACAAAAAAATTACATTTTAATTTATGTGTTCTCAACGGCAATCGAACTCGAAACCTTCCGTGAGCGATTCAAGCGTCTTAATCATAAAAGTAAATTAAGTTCAGACTTCCGATGACCCATCAAAGGTCATCGGAAGTCTGAACTTAATTTACTCTTTATTTTGAATAAACATGTATAAAGCGCAACGAAAAATGCATTTTTAAATTAATAATTTTTGAGGCGAAAGTTATCGAGCATTATTGCTCGGGGCTATTACAATTAATGCGTGCAGGTACATGTGAATAAAATGATCAAATAACTGTATTATAACCGGACGCTGCACGTATACATTAAGTAACCATAATTTATTTATTAGCAACAATGTTTGCGTGGAAATAAATTCGCTGTTTTAGCTGAGCTCTATGAGTGCACGTAAGACGGCATTCCATAAATTTATTATTAAAAAAATTGTATTAGGTTTTGAGATAGACTATCTTCGTTTTTTTTAAATTTCAAAATGAGCACCATAAGGAGGTGTCAAAAATGCTCACTTTCGTCTACTTGTCATTCCATTTTTAAGGGTTATTATGAAATAAAATAATATTTGTAACATAATTAATTAAATAAATAAAAGCAAATACTATGTCTTGTAGAACAGATTTTTTTCTTTCGAATAACGTATAATCTTAACCATATTATTTAAGTATGTTTACTAGGGATGGAAAGACCGAGAAAGATATTGAAAGGAGGGTGAGTGCCGGGAACTGGGTGAACGGTGCACTAAAATCTACTTTGGCAAACAAATGTTTATCGCAGGAGGCTAAACTAGCAGTTCACAGCGGAGTTCTAGTGCCAACTCTAATGTATGGGAGCGAAGTATGGAATTGGAAAAATTATGATGAAAGTAGGTTGAATGCAGTCAAAATGCGATCCCTCAGGCGAATGTGTGGTAAAACGATGTATGATAGGTGCACAAATGTCGAGATCCTTGAAGTGTGTAAGGCTGAGACATGCATTATCGACAGAATCAAGAAAGGGGTGCTGCGTTGGTTTGAACATGTAGAGCGAATGGACAGCGAAAGAACGGTTAAAAGGATCTACGATGCGAATGTTGATGGATGCAGAAAACGAGGAAGACCGAGAAAGACATGGCACGATCAAGTCCATCAAGTACTTGAAGATGGACATGTCAAAAGTAGGAACGATCGGCGTGCGTGCATGACAAGATGTATGAATGTAGAGAAAGCGAGTTATGTATGCCAAGATAGAGTGATATGGCGTTCTATCCTCTCTGCCTACCCCTACCGGGAAACGGCGTGATGATTTGTTTGTTTGTTGTTTGGTGCTTATTTTTAAATTTGAAAAAAAACGGACACAACTATTAATAAAGCCCAATGCTTTTTATTTTTGAAAACATGTAGTTTCTTTAAAACCTAAAATTAATAGGCAAAATCAGAAAAATTTACAAACAATTATCATTGATCTCATTTCCACAGCCAGTGATGCATAGGGTACTGCATTTGTAAACAAATGCGATCATCTCTTACTGTTATAAGTCTTTCACTTCAGGTGCCAGTCCAGGAAAAATATTGCGGTTTAAAAAACTTTAAAAAAAAATTTTTCACTTCCACCTTGTCAGAAATTGAAGCCTGCACCTCAAGAATGGTTGGTAATTACGTCAACCACTGCACAACGAGGCGGACATATCTCTCGTCAATATCCTTAGCAGAGCTGTCCTCGAGTCAAAAGTAAGGGGTTCTGGTTCTATTTCACAAAGAGCATTGTATTTTTCATCCGCATTGACACAGAAAATTGTTGTAATATTAACATATTACACAAAAGACAGATAATATTTTAGAGACGGGAATATAGAAGTCTAGCAGTTCACAGTACCTATTTATTTATTTATAAAAAACAATATTTATCGAAAAAAAGCTATTACAACAATACAATATTGACAAATAAACCAAAAGGCCGATTAATGATTTCTGTAAATTAATTAATACAATGCCAAAAATAAACAAAAAAACATACTTATGTTGGGCCACTCCATATCTGATCTGTCATTAGCTTATGACTGGGAAATTCGAAAAAGGTGATTGTACTGACCATGTGTATGTAATTGATAACAAATTGACAGTACTGCAGCGAGGGGTATAATAAAAGTTTTAAAAGTTTCTATGTTTTGTTATTTTCGCGGTTTGATCGTAAAGAAATATGAATTTTTCGCTCAGTTAGTTTAAAACAAGTTGATAGTGAATATGCGAAACAGAAGAAAGACAGTTTTTATAAACAGTTTCGGGAAAGGGGTGGTTACTTTCACTGTCACTGGCTAATAACTCTTTAAATCCAGTCCTTACCTATAAAAATCTGGACGAACACAAAATATCCTTGATTAAACCAAATGGTTCAAGAAGAAGTATTAAAATTGAAAAATATTTCCAGACGTGTTGCCTAGTATGTCGGTGAAATAATTCAGTAGGATGAATCCCACCCGCATCAATAAAGGTCTCAGCTCTTTAACTTTACAAAAATCATCAGTTGGAAGAATTTAAGAAATTTGGGTGTATAAACCATAGGTAAGATGATGAATGTTACACAGTCCGTAAAGTGTCCACTTAAGTGAGCCAATAAAATGTAAAGGTCACGTAAAATGCCTAGATTTCTTTATTCTTCACTCTAATCAAATAACAAAATACCAAGGAAGTAATAAGCCATAGTATAAGATAAAAGGAAGCTATTACTGGAAAAAATCACATTAAAAGTGCCTTTTAATACGTGTCACTATTTTGAACAACAATAAGGCCTGCATTTAATAAAATAATAATTATATTGATTCTTATATGAACTAATTTTAGTAAGTTGTAGAAACACAATTTGAACACATAGTTATACCTTAACTAATAAACAATATATACAAAAATAACTTAAAAAACAAAACATCGTTCTAAAGTTCAGACGCTTTCTAATGACACTCTATCTACCTCTATAGATGTTTGTTTTTAACAAATTTAACTCTATTGGGTTTAACTATATCAGTTTTTGATCTAATGATTAAAATAACCACATGTCATGAATGGCGAAAATCTCAAAAGGTTTATACAAATGGGTTTTTTCATAAACAGGGGATGTGATTTTAAATGTATTGAGTATTTAAATAATATTTTTATGATTGCGAGCATTTTACTATAAACTTCTGAAAGTAATGTTTTCATTTTTAATTTCCCATTTAAAGTTTGATAGAAATAAAATGGCCCGTAACTGGCCAAAAAGGTTGATGACGTCACGCGTGACTTATGGATTCTACTTTCACTCAAATCCTATAATGAGATCGTCTGACGCGGGCGGCTTGTAGCTTTTATTTGTTTTTTATAGTTATATTTCGTCTTTTCCTTTGCTTTTTTTTAAACTCCATTTATAAACTTCCATAGCACTATGACTGACATTGGTTTTTTACTAGGAAAATCCGATAACTTGCCCAAAATAGATATAATCATGATGGGTATTTTTTTATCATCCAATACAAACTTTATAAGTTCCGAGTATAGAAATGTAAAGACCGCTGAGTAAGGAAATATATAATGTTTGCTTTCAGAATGTAAAATAAAAATAAATAATTGAGTTATTTGCATGAACTATAAATATATTGTTTCGCGTGCATTTAATGCAAAGGGGAAGTAACGTGACTTTGACACAACATAACCTATAAAATGCCATTGCTTGTAAACATTTCTGTTGCGCGAGTGCGTGTTAATGCCTTTTTAAAAAATTAAATGTGATTTACTTATTGACATATCCGCTAGGGAAAATTACGGAGACAATGCCATAGGCTACATTAAAGTAAAACGGACGGGTAATATTTGAATGGTAAAAGGTCGGTCACCCCAGAACATAATGTTAGAACCAAAGCGTTACTCGGTGATGTCGATTTGCGATGAAGTCCAGGAAATAATAGATTCCTGCAAGTGTGAAGAATGTCCAACATCTTAAGGTCAGTTGCTATTTCGCAAATGCAATAAATTTCACAAATAAATAAGGTAGGTAGGTAGGGTAGATAGGTAGCAATTTTTTAGTAATTTTATTTATTATTTATTTAGAAAATCAACTGTTCTACATATTTAAGAAATATTGCGTAGGCTCAGAACCAATTATAGGTTTCCACAAATTAAAATTAGTAACAAAAGTACAGAAATATAATACAAATTTAAACAATAATATTAACGTTCAAAGAATATATTTAGTATTGTAGTACCTGTCAAGCCGAATAAGTGCTAATTTCAGTGCTGATAGTATATTCATATAGTCTACAGTCTACATCATTCAATTTAGTATTGTGTACTAAACGGTTTGTTTTTTTAACATCTTGTTTCATAACGTTCAAATGCGTTCAACAATTTTTTCCGCATTTTTTAATAGGAATGGCCAAAAAAGCATTATTTGGCGTCTTCACCGTGCACATTGGAACTAAACAGTACTTGTATCTTATAACTAAAGACGTCTTATGCGCGTTAATTAGTTAAAACAGTTTAAAACAACCGATTACAACAAAAACAACACGCAGGGTCTACCGATTCGTATGAACTTGTTTGAACGGTCAGTCGGAATCGTAACGCGTGACGTCACAAGCATTTTCGGCATCCGAATGGTCATTTTGGCGCTAATTCAAAGTATACGTTTTTAAACCGCTCTGAAAAAATAACGCGTGGACATAAAAAAAAAAAAATCTACAGTTACCATAGTAATTTTATTTTTTATTTTTTTGCAAAATAAAAAAAAACGTAATAATACCCTATTACTAACAACATCAAACATTGCCTGACTGATTTTTATTACTTTTAAAATTATGATACTAATTGGTTTTTTAACTACATAAAATAGGAAGTTAAGAAATAAAATGAATATTAGGAAATTAGTTATATTTTCGGGAGAGCACTCCTTCCATCGACGGGTGATATAAATCTAATATAGTAAACACAGAATACTGTTCACAATGTCATAGAATAAACTATAGTTGTGTTCTTGTAAAATAATAAAATTGTGTAACACTAATAACAAAGTTTTATTTTCATAATAATTTATAATGAAGTGTTACGAAGTGAATGACGGTTCAATTAAAAATATCAATACTCATTAATTTTTTTTATAATTCATTGCCCAAAAAAAATTATGTTCAAAAATCGTTTATTTATCGTAGCTGCTCCAAATTTAATTTACTTCGTCCCCATTTAGATATTTTAAATACAAAATTTTGTGACTTCAAAAAAAAAACTTTTTGAAACACTGTAAAATGAAACATTTGTCAGTGTAATAAGTTTATGTTCCTTTAATTATGTTTATTTTATAATATCAACATTTTTAATTGGTCAACTATATTATGAAGACCCTTCTCCTCCACTCCTCCACTCTATTTTCTCATCCCTTAACCTTCTTACGAGCTCTTTTTTCTCTAATGTCTTCTATATTATTTTTCTCTTTACCGTGTAACATGTTCTCTCATTATATTTGTGAAAAACTTTAACTGAATGTGTGTACTATTTTTTTATATTTTGTATTCTTATATAAAAACTGTTGTTTTTCCTTAATAAATAAAAAAAAATGTAGCTTACCATAAAAATAACAATTATGAGTTAAAAATGCCATTCGAAGCGTTAATTTATGTTCTATAAGGACAAACATCACCAAGGTAACTTACTTGGAAAAAAGTTGCGTGAATCCGAATTATTTGTTTTTTACTGGGTGACTTTATATTATTATTTATTATAACATAAAAAATAACATTTAAAAAATGTCCCTTCTTAAAAAAATAATTTTTTAACCATCGCACTTATATCACGCAATATTTTATTCCTTTCACTAACTATTTTAGCTTGCATTGTCCAGATTATTTATTAATTTATTTTTATTTAGAAAAAAAAAACAACAGTTTTTACATATATTGTATACGAAAAATAAGAATATATATAAACGAAAATGGTGAAAACAGTCAATATAAATTTTCTACAGTGGTGTAAGCTATTGATTAAATACATTATCGGTATCAAAATAAAAGCAATTTAACAATTAAGAGATGTTAGGCACTTAGAAGTTGAAAATAAAATAAAAATACATATGTTTATACACAGTAACAAAAATAAAGTAAATAGAAACAAGATTAATTTAAATTTAAAGAATAAGAATAGAAAAAAGTTATATGAAAATAATGTAAAATGTACAAAATATAATAATGAACATACGAGTACATATATAATTACTGACATTGTATAACTAAACGGGTGTATTGTCTATAAGGAATCTTCTATATTTCAAATAGGAGAGATGAAAAATGTCTGCGTGACCGGCGCGGCGTGACAGTATAACCAGCAAACTTCAAAAAACTTTTAATTTTAGCCACCTTGTCTCATTAAAAATCTTCCAGATATTTTAAAATAGATCAGAAGGAAAAAATAGCAATGGAATTTATTTAAATGACTTAAATGAATTTTGTTGTGTACATAAAACTCCCAAAACACATAAATAAGGGTTTTCCTTGGTCTCCAAACTTCAAATTGCGATTTCTCAAAATGAGGTTTTTTGGTTCGTGCACGGTATTACCATATTTATTATAGTGGTAGTGGTAGGATAAGGACGGTTTTCCCATATTTATTATTTTGGTAGGATAAGGGCGGTATTCCCATAATTATCATAGTGGAAGAATAAGGACGGTATTCCCATATTTGTTTTACCACTATGCCTAGCCGTAACTTTATACCAAGTTTATAAGTAGGGCCTTATGCTATGTTTTATTACTGTAAAATCTTTTAAAAATGACTTGAGTTGCTTAACTTAATTTATAATAACAATAAAATAAACCAGCGATGAGTAAAATTCGCCGTTATTTTGTTTAGAAGCATCTGATGTTGGCAAATTTTATTTGTTATTTAATTTGAAATAAAAATATTTTAACATATATAATCCATTTGGATAGAGAAGAGTGGGACAAGTTAAAGCAGAAAAATCAAGACATACGTTATTTATTTTAACACCGATATTGTATTTTATTAAAAAAATTAAATTCTATGACTTTTAAATACATCTTAATATATTATTATTTCTCCGAGTCTAGGAGGATGAAGAATACAAGTATGTGCGTGAAATAGCACCAGAATGTTGGATAAGTGTTTTGACTCGATGGTCACTCACAGGCGAAAATCGCGAAAAAAGAAACGGAAAGAGATAAATTCTGCCCCATAGTGTAATGGTTGAGGTCATGTGTTCGATGTCTGGCATGGTCAACGTGAAATGTTTATTTAAAGATGTTTTCCAGCAATCTTTCACTGTCCCTGAATTGACACCCGAAGCGTAAGACTGATCACTTTACTTTCATGCAACAGATGATCGAAAGCGCTGCATTTGGTGTACCAATGTAGTGTCCTATGCACCACTGGTACGTGATTCAGATACGGTGAACATGTTTTCAAAATAATATGGAGATCGAGGCATTTACAAGACTTATCATCTTTACTTCACAAACTGGGTAGCCTCATCATTCTGTCTATGTTTAATCATCATGTGAAAGGATAAACTGAATCACATTAAACATTTAACCCTCGATAGATAATCCACGTTATTCAACGTACGTCTATTTAGACGTAATCGATTTTGAAAAATCGGTATGATTCGCTTTTAACATACATGGCGCCACTGCTGCACTGTAGTCGCCGTTCCTGCCAACTAAGCTGACCCACAGAGCTTGCAGGAGACACCTGTGCCACATAAACAAACACAAACATAACACCGGATGAATAAATTAATAGTATAGGTGAAACAAACCCCAATATCCCCTTTAATTTAACATTAAAACTTAATATCTGGTTTCGCGAAATTACTTTACAAGAACAACTATTTCACAACACATTTGGTCAAAATATTTCTCTAATTATAGTGTCATGTTTTACTATGTAGTTGTAGAATGTAGAATGCTTCAATTAATTCTCCCTATAAAAGAAATATAAATAATTAACATATATTATGTATAGGAATTGGATAGTTAGTCGCTGAATTCATCGGCATTGTTATTTTCTGTGTTTTTTTCCCTTTTACTTTTTTATTAATAATAAATAAATTTTATTCCAGTATAATGGCTTATCAGTGCAGAGCCAATTCTACCATAGAAAACAAAAACATAATTCAACAATATTTAGAGTTTGTCCAATTTTTTGTAGACAAGAACTGGATTCAACTCCCTGGGGAGCTGTTTATATTAACAAATTACAACAGAGATGGAGAACATTCAAGAGAAGGTAATATAGATGTCTAGGCATCTACAGGTCATAAGCCCTTTTTAAGATAAAAATTTCATAAAAATATAAACTAAAGTACAAAACAAAAATGAATAAAAATAATCAACTTGAGGTGGAGAAAGAAATAAAATTCATGATTTTATGCATAAGTGATATCAAATAAAATATATTATCTTGTACTATGTCCTAATGGTGGCCTCAGCATTTCCAGCCATCGCTCGAACAGGGGTAAATGGATCCACCCTGCAGTGGCTTAAAGAAGAAGGAGCTTTTCAGGCGTTCCCATAAGCCCCAGGCTCTTTGGCGACATTTACATAACTCACAACACTAGACTCCTCTAGTAATTACATATACCTTATGCTAGTGTCTAAAAATTACTTACATATTATACGGGTTGACTGTATATAAATAATATTTAAAGGATATTAAAAAATATACTATACGTTTAGGAATAAATAGGATATAAATTAAATGAATAATTAAAGCATTATCTTTGTAGTCCAACATTTCAAAAAAATTGGTAATGGCTTATATAAAAGTAAATATTTTTATATAAGACATTACCGACTTTGTCGAGAGGTACCGGTCTCTTCGTCGGGACACTCATATAACTAACACTAACCCAACGCGCATTGATTATAATTGAAAAAATAATGATAAATTTCGTCTATTTTTTTAGCGCTGTTTTCGCGAGTAATTACTTCAAGGGCGCTTAAATGCCATTCTTTTAGTTTCGTTACTTATTCTAATAACTTTTTTTTATTCGCTTTTTTTTCATTCATTTCACTTTATTCATTAAATCCTTTTTGGTTTTCCATTGAATGTTTTCTAACTTTTAATTTTTACGCTGCTTACATTAGTTTTATTTATCATGTGAATTATGCCCGTCTTCATAAGTTTTATTTTTGATTTTCAATACTTCGTTAATGGCTATATGGGTGGTTAAATATTGCTCTATCCGCCCAATCACGCTGGAATATATTTATTAAAAAATATATTTATAATATTGTGAGAGCAGAAAAAACTGAGGGGATAAAGTGAGGAATATGAATTTACCAGGTACAGGGTGTCCTTAACAATAGAACGTCGTATAACGGGCTAAATCGAAAGGTTCTTTGATTATTGATTTCTTTCTCTCTCCTTTTCAACTTTCGTCTACTCGTCTTTCGTACCTTCAATTCTACCTGGACACAGGAAATCTCATTTCAAATTTCCTTTATCTGTTGTGTTTGATGAAACTCGGCAAAATATTAATTTTATCCTCTGTTAAGTGAAGGTAGGAGTTTACCTAGAACTCGTTTATTAAAAGATATGATTATATTACAATATTTTGAGTTAATTTAATATAATGATAATGCAAGAAAAAGTTTGAAAATTGGAAAATTGTTTTTAGGCGTTGCCTAGTATGTGAAATAATTCAGTCGGGTGAATCTCTACACAACAATAAAGGTTTCAGCTCTATGACATATGGAATAAGATTTTAAGAAATATGGATGTCCAAACATAGGCATAGGTCATAAGTCTTGTAAATGCCTAGACTTCCATATTTACTTCTCTAAAATGATTTTCATCTCTCTTGTAATGAAAGCAAGATAAACACGTTACTTATAAAAACCTTGATAATAGGAAGATTAATGGAGGCTACTAAAATGTTGAGGACAACAACCTTATTTTTCTATTTTTATATTTTATTAATAAAATAACAGTTGGTTTTTACCACTCACTTTTATCGAAAAACGCGTAGGTTAATAAATTATACTATAAAAGAATGTAAATTATACTAAAAATCAAAAGCTATTCTGAGCGTTTGTCAATCTGCAAAAAGCGTTTGATTGAGTTAACAGATATAAATTATGGAAGGTGTTGTCGGAGTATGAAGTGAACGGCAATCTGACACAGGCTATTGCTTCTCTGTATAAGGACACCACGGCATGTGTTAAGGTAAACAGATCATAGAGGTTTTATATCTCTAAAGGAGTCAGCTTTTTTACTTCACAAAAGTCAGCATATGAAATAGTTGAGAAAAAGTGGATGTTCAAACATGGGCAAAGTTATAAATGTTACACTAAGTGAAAATGGCCACTTAATTAAAAGCCCTGTTTATTAAATGCCTAGACTTCCATATTCCCTTCTCAAAAGTTTTTCCCTGTCTTTTACAAATTTTAAAAATTAAATCGGTGTTTAGGGTCCCCCAGTAGCATATTATTTAAGATAACTTAATTATTAATAATCAAATACTGAATTCATTTTTTGCATAATTATTTTCCGTAATGTTAAGAATGTATCAAAATTATTATAATATTTTTCTGTCAAATTCATTTAATAATAATTCACATTTGTCGTTGTTTTTCCTCCGTGGCAAATAGCAAAAATTACAATTTAATGCTCTAAAGTGTAATAATCCTCGATACGTTGGTCAGTTCACACGTGTGTTTTTGCTGTTTTGATCGCCTTTTTACAGCCATAACCATAAAAAACTGGATTTCGTTCTTTACATTTCACATGCACTCTTCCTCCTTACTCCCGCTGTACAGCTCCGCTAACGCATATTTAACCTTAGCTCAGTGCTGTTCAACGTGTCACAGCGAGAGCAGCTCTATGTCATACTTTAAGAAAAAAATGTATGAATTTCCCAGAAAACTCCAAATGTTATTAAATAGTTTTATAAACGCTACCATGACAATGATAATGACATATATTATTTTTTTAAAGTCTTATTAATATCATTTTAGCCGAGGTATTCCTGGTACCCGCCTCGGGAACTAGGTTGAAAAGGTTAATATTTTCTACACTAGTTTTACATATTCTACTCTCTAGTGGTAAATCAATATGTGGAAATATATCATTACTGCGAGCAGCTGCCTACCCATGACCCAAACCTTCGAATATTTTACGTACATGTTCGAAAAATAGAATTTTTCATAGATTACTTTTTAATATTGCAATTTAAAGTTACGCAGCGGTTTAATACATAAGTTATGTTAACAATATCATGTTTTTTCCTCAAGTTCAACCTTAAAATTCAACAAGGCTCCATTGATAACAAGGATGCTAATCATGACGAATTATTTATTGATTAGAATGTTTTTTGTGAGTATCTATAGGTATCATTTAGTTTATTTTGGGAATTTTACATGTTCATTCATCATCATCAGTGGCGGTACAGATCGTTGTGGGCTCTGACCTCCTCCAGAATCTGCTCCATTCCTCCCTGCACCCTGCTGCTCTTCTCCAGTTCGTCAGGCCAATTGCTGTAATGTCACTTCCCACATTAACCATCCATCTTAATTTTGGCCTGCCTCTGCTTCGTCTGCCTTCCGGAGTGGTATAATTTTTTTTCTGGGGGCACAATTATCATTCATTCTGTGCACATGGCCCAACCATTGCAATTTTTTTTTTTGATGCTGTGTTGGGTTCGCCATATAGCGCCTCTAATTCATGATTTAGCCGTCTCCTATGTACTTTGTTTTGGTTGACAGCACCAAATATAGCAATTAATTTATTTTTTTCAAATACTCATGCAATGTTTTCATCTCTTTTGGTCATAACCTAGTATTCGGCACCATATGCAGTGACTGGTCTGAGGAGTGTTTTAGAAAAAATGATCTTAGTTTTTTTTAGAGAGCAATTTGAATCTCATATTTATAAACAAGCCATAATAACATATGTTTGCATGCTGATACCTGTGCTCTAATCCCGGTACTATAATTGTTTTCATTAGTTATTCTAGTACCTAAATATTTAAAGGAGTTGAAATTGTCTATGTGGTGTGACCTAACGTCAATTGCCTGCTGTGAATAATTTATTTGTGGCTTTCTTGCTTACATATGTTTCATAATGCATACAAATCATAAAAATAATTTTAACACGAATTGTGTAAAAAATTCGTATAAATTTTCCACTGTGAATGACAGAAATATCATTTTGTTTTTAATTTTTAATTTACCTAGAAAACGTACCGACATGAAATAAACATAAGAATTTTTTTTAACATAATTTAAATAGACCTGTGAAGTTCTCATGTTAGGAGTATTTTATATTATGATGTACTACCAATTTGTAATTATATGCATACGATAAAAATCAAAATAATAAAAAGAATTCCAGAAAAAACATTACTTACTAAAAGTAACTTTAAAAAAAAAAGATGCGTCTTCTTCTTTTTTATCAAATTTTAAGAGATCCTGAGATCTGCGTTACAGAAAACTAGTTGTTCTCCTGAAATGATGAGGTCGGATTGTTCCTCCATATCTTGGGTGGACTTTCAGGTGGAAGTTGTCCAGGTGGGATTTCATTGGTTGCAGCGTACACAAGTCTGTTACTGCTCACCCTGCCCACATGGCTCCTGCTGTACCTTCGTCTGGATCTGCTCAATCGAACGATATTCTCTATTTCACAACTATATTCTAGAATCAGGTTGGGTCCCGTGGCTAGTGTTGCGGATTCACGGATCAGAAGTCCAAAGTTCGAACCCCACTCTACCCCGACTTGATTTCCTTTTTTTAATAGTTATGTGTGAGTTATTAGCAACTCATTGAAAATGGCCAACAAAATCGAAATATTTGGGTAAGTTATATAAGAACACTAATAATCCGTTTTTAATCTTAAAATCGATATTCAATGTAATTAAAAAAGAAATCTAAAATTAATGAAATAATGATTTTAAAAGGTTATTAATGCATAAGTGAAAAAGGATAAGTGACTAATAAAATAAAATTATATCCGTTTAGTCTGATGGACCAATAACCGGTTTGTTGCTCTCGCCGTAAATACCGTTAAACTTGTACGTTATGGTATTTTCATTATTTATAATAAAGGCTATGAAATTTAAGTAAATATGGTGTAAATATCTTAAAATTATACTAGTCTGATGACGTCGTGAGGGCAATGAAACCGGTTATTGGTGATTTATTATTAAAACCAACGTATGTTGGTTTCCCCTCAACCAGCCGATGACAAGTAAAAGTATCCTGTAAGACTGGACTTCTATATTCTCTTCTAAATTTCTGGATATCTGTTGATATATCCGAATATAATATGTTCACCTTGGATTTATGTTTTGATGCTTTTAAAACCGACAAATATTTGCATTGCATTTATGCCGCCAATTGGCAAATACAGTTGATAAATGCCATTAAAAGAAATGACACTTTTCACCACTTAGTTTTATCAACAATATTTTTTGTACTAAATCTGTCGAGTTTATTAAGACTGACTAAACAGATATTATATTAAATTTGATGAAATACTATTGGCGTGAGATTCCGGTTTCAATTCATGGTAAGGTCAACATGAAATATTGGTTTTAAATGTTATTTTCATCATCATCAGTGGCGCTACAGCCCGTTGTGGGCCCTGGCCTCCTTCAGAATTTGTCTCCTTTCGTCCCTGCACCCCGCGGCTCTTCTCCAGTTCGTCAGGCCAATCGCTCTAATGTCACTTTCCACATTATTCAGCTTACTTTATTTTGGTCTGCCTCTGCTACGTCTGCCTTCCGGAGTGGTATAAATAATCTTTTTTAGGGTGCGGTTATCATTCGTTCTGTGCACATGGCCCAACCATTGTAATCTTATCTTATTTTGATGAATTGTGCAATGTTAGATTAACCATACAGTGCCTCTAATTCATGATTAAACCGTCTCCTCCACACTCTGTTTTGGTTGACAGCACAAAATATCTTCCTTAATATTTTCGAATACGAATACCATATTTTCATCTCTTTTGGTCATAACCCAGCATTCAGCACCATATGTAATGACTGGTCTGAGGAGAGTTTTGTAAATAATGGTCTTAGTTTTTCTAGTGAGCAATTTGGATCCCAGATGTTTAAACAAGCCATAATAACATCTGTTTGTTGCCGATAGCCGTGCTCTAATCTCGGTACTATAATTGTTATCATTAGTCATTTCAGTACCTAAATATTTAAAGGAATTGACATTGTCTATGTGGTGCGACCCGCCGTCAATTGCCTGTTGTACAAAGTTTATTTGTGACTTTCTTGCAAACATATATTTAGTCTTAGATGTATTTATTTTAAGACCCGTGTCATTTGCAGCCATTTCAAGCTTTAAGAAATCATCTTTTAATCCCGGGACAGATCTGGAGATTAAGTCTAGGTCATCTGCATGGGCTAATATCTGGGTGGTCTTTCTAAAAATAGTTCCTGTTGTTTCTACTCCTGCATCTCTTATGGATTTTTCAAGAGCAATATTAAACAACATTTATTTTATTTTTCAAATGTTATTTTATACTGCAACATTTCGAGGATTCCGACGTTCACTATCAAAACAGCATTTTACGAGGTTTACATGTAAACGAAGACAAAGCTCGATATTTTTTCAAGAAGCCTCTGGATTTTCAAACTTTGTCAATTTTACAGAATCCGGGCCCCGATCACAATGCGAAGTTAACAGAGTTATATTCGTCTGTATATATAGAAAAATCGATATTTGTGTACGAAAGTGAGTATATTTGCATGAAAATTTAAAGTATCTTTACCGGTAACCTATAATTGAACATGTTAGGAAGAAAAATATATAAGCATATTCTGCTTTTCCTACAGAAAACTTAATTTTACTTTGTAGATAAAATTGAAGATAAATGTTAATTTTCCATTGTGATCGGGGCCCTGCTAGCTTTAAAAAAAAACAAAGATTTATTTTTGCTCTCCTGTAAACCTGGTAAAATACGTGAGGACCAACAATTTAATACTGGCACCTGAAGGGTAAAATTGATCACCATACTTTCAAGTAGCAGGTGATCGTCATACGCTTCTTTTTGTTCAACAATGCACCAATCAGAGTTGAAAAGCGTCGACAGAGATATAAAATTTTTCGGTATAAATATGGCAATGGTGATAAGAATATATTGAATTTTGCGGCATTATGTAAACTAAAGAAATCAATACATTAGGTGTTTTCGTATATTTCCGTTCATACATACAGACATTTTTAAAGTGGCTATTATTAATTACTGAAGGAAATCCAAACACATTTTTAGTTATAAAACCTTTTTTTTTAAAAATTCGTTATTTTGATGAATTGGGTGATGTGTAAGTTAAAAATGATTTGCATTACTTTTAAATATGGGTTCGGTCGCGGTTCTAACGCGGCACAGATTCGCACGCAGCGTGAACGCATTGCACATTTTTGGTTTGATCGCTTTCGTTCGGTAAATTTAGACCTTAATTAACAATGAAACCCCTCGGAAGACCGGAGACTTGATTGAAAAATGAGGAATTGAAAGCGTGGAACTGGACCCATCTCAATAAAAAAGGAATTGTGAGTCCAATCGTTATATGCAATAAAATATGCATCTAGTACGACAAGCATAACGTTAATCGCAGTGGTTGAATAAAGGGGCTGGAGCTAAATGATGTCCAAAATAAAAGATCGTGATCGAGATTCATACGATCTGACTCAACAGTAACTGCAGATGTATATTGTCAAGAATTGCAGACAATGATGGAGAAACTCGCAGTAAAACAACCCTAGCTGATTAATCGCTCGTTGCCACTATGAAACATGCGTCAACGCTCAGCAACACTTCTCTGCAGTCGGTCTCTAAACTGCAAGAGCTGAAGCTAGAAACTCTCCACCACTTCGCCGGATCCTGTTCCAAAATAAAACTTTTTTATTTAAATTTTGGATAACTTAATACAAGGGACAAAAATTATTTCCAAAGAGTCGGTCAAAAATGTCTTCGTCAAATTTGTCGACTTCCGCCCACAATACTGCTACATCAAAGGCATCAATCAATCAACGGCAATAATAGTGACCCATGTATACAGAAAACAGTATTTCGATTAGTTTTATATGTAATTTGTCCATAAAAAATATTTTAGTTCAAATATAAAAGTTGATTTCATCGGTTAGCACATAATATTAAACGAAAATCATAAATACATGATTTGGAAACATGACAATTTCTGGTGAAATTATTTTCTCGTTGGAGCTTTAAAGGCTCTACGCAATACCTATAACGTTTTATTGGAAATAATCTAAATGAAAATTACATTATTCTAGTACGTAAATATTTTGTGGATTATAGACATGCTACCTTAGCACAAAATATTATACAGCAATAAAAATAACTGTCGGCCTGGTGGTGGAGTGGTCAGCCCATTTGCTTACAATGCAAGAGGTCTCGGGTTCGATTCCCGACATGGTTGACGTGAAATATTTATCTAAAAAGGTGTTTTTACACTAGAATATTTCGTAGTCCCCGGACTGGCACGTGAAGCGTAAGATTGATCATCTTAACTTCATGTAACAAAAATGATTAAGAACCACTGTTTGCGGATAAGGAATGATTCACATGGTTTACGGCCTGCGATTAGATGGCTTAAAAGGCGATTTTACGCATTGTATAAAATTCCCCATTCTTCCTATGGTTCAATTAATATTCATCCTTATTTAGGTCAATCTGTTAAATTAAAATTAAAGTACTTAATAAACATTGAAGAAGCTGCTTTAATTAGATGATTTTAGAATAAATCTGAAATGAAGAGTTCATAAGCCACGTATGTAAATGCAGGTTCTTCATTACTGTTGTAATATATCTATATATAAAAATACATCCGTGTCAAGTGTCTTCCGAAACAGCATTTTAAAATGAATATTTGTGTAGAAGATTTACTTAGCGATTTCGATAACCATTTAAAAATATTTCTCAAATAGTATTGCCTAAGTATACATTTGTTTTGCTAGAAATTTGATGTGTACACAAGTCAGTTTACTTAGCAATAAAACACCACCACTCAGCTTAATAATTTACTGACAAACGAGCACCCAATTTAATATTCTGCATATCTGATTATGTATCAAGTCTTAACATACGTTTCGTACGTTTTTATCATAATTAAAAAATGAGCATTGAAAGTAAAACAACATGGTAAAGTCAACAATATTTTGAGTTTGTCCAAATTTTTGTAGTCAAGGACTGGATTTAACTCCCCGGGGAGCTGTCAATATTAACACATAAAAACAGAGATGAAGAACATTTTAGAGAAGAATATACAGAAATCTACGCATCTACAGGGCTTGACCTGTCAATGTCCCCTTCACACACTGTGTAACATTCGCCATTCTGCCCATATTTAAACATCTATATTCCTTTACTCTTTCATCTTTTGATCTTTGTAGGTTAAAGAGAGATAAATCTCACTCGCATAAACAAAGGTTTCAGCTCTTTTACTTCGCAAACATCAACAAATGAAAAAATTGAAGGAATATAGATGTTCAAATATGGGCAGAATGATGAATGCTACACAGTGTGTAAAGTGGCCATTTAAACCAGCCATTGACAGGTCATAAGCCCTGAAGATGCCTAGACTTCTCTGTATTACCTTCTCTAAAATGTTCTTCATCTCTGTTGTTATATGTTAACATAGTAAAGGTTATGCGTCATTCGAAAGCAATTTTTCTGTTCTACGAGATATTGTGTTTGCTTTTACGTTCCATATATATTTTATTTGATTACAAACCTTCAATATGGAATGTCAAATAAACGAAAGTGAACATTTTCGACACCTATTTCTGTTCGCGTTCAATCGAGGGATAAAGCTGTCAAAGCTGCTTGCTATATTCGCGCAGTGAACGGTGAAGATGCTATGAACTATTGACTATATTGTTATAAAATAATGAAGGAGAATACATTATTGACTAATTTGTTATTTTTTGTTTTGTGTCCTCTTGTTTTCTTCATTAAGAAAAAAAAATTACAAAATTTATGTTAACACCTAATACTAATCTCTCTTTAATAAAATAATTCATGCCTAGGACATTACAGGAGTTATGACCTGTCATTGTCTAGTTTAAGTTATAAATTTATACACGATGTAACATTCTTTATTCTGCCTATGTTAGAACAGTCAGTATGTCCAGGCGTTACCAATTAGGTGAAACAACTTAGTGAATCTCACCTACATCAGTAAAGGTCAGTTCTCTTACTTCACGAAATTCAGCAGATGGAAAAATTGATAAAGTATCGGTGTCCACAATTCAAATATATCTCGTAGGCATATATCTTAACAGAGATGGAAAATCTCGGATTGGGAAATATAAAAATCAGGGTATTTAAATAGCTTATCACGTGATAATTAAAAATGCCCATTGGGCGTATATATAAATAAATAAAATAAATAACCTATAATTGTCTGTTTCCGGGCGGATGAAGAATTCGGTGTGTAAAATAGAACCAGAGTGCTAAACGAGTGTTTTCGAGCAAAAATTCTAAATAAAAAAATCTGAGTGGAGAAATGTCCGCCTCCCGATGAAGTTGTTGGCGTGTTTGCCTACCATGCTTGAGGGCCTTGATTTGATTTCGGGGAGGTCAACATAAAATATTTGTTGAAGGGGTGGATTCGCACTTTAATATTTCATTGGGCTTGCCACTGTATCGGGATTGCTAGCTGAGATGACCATCAAACGGCCGAACACATCCTGTGGCAATGTGTGCTATTGGACGATGCCAGAGATGAGTTGCTGAATAGTTTGACAGGGGTCATGCGACCAGCATGGAATGTGGATCTGATGGCCAAAAGTACAAATTTAACACTTTTCCGACGGTTTTTTTTGGGAGTTCCTTAGATGAGCGAACGCCTAGGTGGGTTAAATATGGTGGAACAGGCACACGTTCTCTTGTTTTGTCCTCACCTTACTAGGGTGGTATTCGGATCCTATGCCTCTGATCACCCAGGGAGTCCTTCTTTATTTAAGGTCGTTCTCTCATCGTAAATATTCGTGTCATTTTATGTTTTCTGTAATTTAATATGTTTATATTATATGAAATATGTTTATATTGTTTTTTTGTTCTATCAGTACAAATCTCATTTGTTTTTATTTCAATTACTTCATTAAGTTTTTTTTACATGTATTAATATTTTTTTCTGTATTCTGTGTTACTATAATTTTAAGAAATTCGTTTTGTATATTTGAATACGTGTAAATTGTTTGTAGATACCTTATTTTTTCATAAAAAAAACAGTGGCATTGAAGGGATCCTGAAGGGTGCTGGCCTCTATCAATACATCTTCCTCCCCCCTCCATAATGCGCATAGAGTTTGTATTAATTAGGAATATTTTTGCTTAATTTTTAAGTCCCCCGGGACTCTATAACAACTACAGGTGGATATAAGCTTGTAAGCAGACCAGGGCCGCGATTATGAACATCTTCATCGGTAGGGGAGGAGTGCACCAGTTGTCTAAAAAAAGACGTTTTTATTTTTAGAAAAAAAATAAAGCCAATTAGATGTAGTTTTATTAATTTTAGAAATGAAGCATGTTTTAACTTTCACAATAAAGATACAGACGAGTTGAACAATCATAGGAAAATGTTATAAATATTTATTCAAAATATAATTTTGAGAGAACTTTCCTAATACCTGGGCTGGTATTCCAAACGCTCTCACGACCGTATTATCTTGTGTATTTTGTATGTAAAAAACTGTTTTCTCTTGCCGCGAGAGTGGTTCGGAATAGCGTCCTTGGGGTTAGTTGTTTCAGAAATTGGGGTACGTTGTCTTAAAGGTATTTAATGATTAATCGTCATCATCGGATTTACAGTTTTTGCACTTAAAGAAAATATTTACCTTTCCTACAAAGTTCTGGTGCGCCCATAATTTGCATTTAGTACAGTGTATTCATTTTTATTGGGTTTGCTGGAAGACCAGGCTTCATAATACATCAAACATAAAGTTTCCTCGTCTTCAGTGCTACTGTGATTGATATCCTGAGAAATCATTTTTTCTTCTCTCTTTTTAAGAGGACATTTTGACTATGGCAGCTTTTGGGTGCTTTTTAGCTCAGCCAGCGAATCTTTCATAGGCGTGTCTGTCAATATCGCAGCTGATCTTGTTCTTTTATTATTATTTGTAGTTTTAGTCGGTGCTTTGGGAAACGGTTTGTAGATTCAGTGATGACATTGCAGGTGATGGCGATGACGATATATTATTTTTACGTAACTTGTCGAGAAAATTTTCATAATTGGTGTCATTTTTAGGTGTTGGTGTGATGCACTGCTGACTGAAAGTTTGAGTTGAAAACTCTAAAACAGGTCTCTCTGTTACGTATCCTGGAGTAAATTCAATATATGTAAAAATATTTCAGTTAAATGAGTATATAACAGATACTGAAAACCCTGACATAATATTTCACGGCGTCGCAGCAAGTGGCAAAGTAATTTTTACTCTTTGGGGAATATCATATGTTGTCATAGTTTTTAAGGATTTGACCTCATCCAATCATCGCTTGCGATATTTACATAATGGACCATAATGGACCGTAAACATTGCGGTCCAGAGGCTGTAGTTTGTGAGAACAATGCGGGAAATGAAAAAAACACTACACCATTATTTTTACAGTAATCGAGAGTTTTAATAGGTATATGGTTATCGAGTAATAACAACAACGGTCGCTCTTTAGTAGGTTTTGTGTTACGAACAAAATGCTGAATGTTATCATAAAACTTGTCTTCGTTCATCCAGCCTGAGGGATTGGCACCACCATGACAAACTGCTGGTTATTTAATTATTTGTGAAATGTTCCCTAAAGTGAACGCAAGAATATATTAAATAAGGCGGGACCAAATTTCCAGTCGCTGAAACTGCAAATGTCATTGTGACAAGACAACCTCGTTCTGCTGATGTGAGGGCTCCGACTTGCTTCATTCCTCTTCGAGCTACAACTCGTTGTGGTTTCTGAACAGCAGCTACGCCAGTTTCGTCTACATTCTATATTATGTCACCAGGCTGATTGATGACTATCTAAGACTTTTGTTAAATTGTCGAATTGTCTGTGATTGGCGTACCAATGCCGTACCCTATGCCCCATTTGGCGGGGTGAGGGAATGATGATGATGATGATGATTTATGCCCAAGGTAAAATGAAGATTTCAGCAATGTTTTGAGTATGTCCAAATGCTAGCAGACTAGTTGGATTTTCTCCCTAGGGAATTGTTCATATTTAAATTTGTTGCAACAGAGAGGGAAAACATTTTTGAAACGGGAATGTGAGAGTCTAGGCATTTACAGGGCTTATGACCTGTCATTGGCTGGTTTAAGTGGCCACTTTTCACACTGTGTAACATTCACCATTCTGCCCATGTTTGAGCATCGTAATTTCCGTAACTCTTCCATCTGTTGACTAATAAACTAATCAAACATAGGCAGAATGGTTAATGTTACACAGTATGTAAACTGGCCACTTAAACCAGCCAATGACAGGTCATAAGCCCTGTAAATGCCTAGACTCCCATATTCCATTCTCAAAAATGTTTTCCCTCTCTGTTGCAACAAATTTAAATTGAGTTTTCAGTATGAAAAAGGGAATATGTATACAGACATATTCTATTACAGGTTACTGACGCAGATGCTTTATATGTTTATACAAATATACACATTCTCGTGTATTTTATTTTATTTATTTTATTTTATTTCATTTTATTTGGGATTTTTACAGCTATTACATAAACAAAATAATTAGAAAAATCTTAACAATACTAAAGCCAATTAAAAAAATCCACTGTAAATATAATGACACATAATATATAAGAAAAGAAGTTTAGTAATTTTATTTGTGTGACGTTTGTATTCATGTGTATGTGAATGTGTGTATGCGTGAATGAATGAGGGAGAGGATACATGTGCGTGTGGGAATGAAAGAGGGAGAGGGTGCGTTTGTATGGGTGCGTAAGTATGAAAATAATATATTTGCTTAAAACTTGTAAATTGTATTAAAAATGGTACAATAAAGAGCTTAGTAAAAAGTTAGAAACCTTTTTGTTAAAATTCAAATGACGAAATGATATAAATCTTTTTTTTTTTTTTTTTTTAAGTATGTTAAATTTCAAAACCGTATTTTGAAGAAAAAAAAAAGATTACTTGATATACTTGTTATTCCTTCTTTATTTTTTCTTTTTTCTCTGCTGCCATTGGCATGTTTTTTACTTTTAAACTACTTTTAATTACTTATATTATATATGTTAATAAAATCAATATATTGCTGCTCTTACTATAATGTGTCATTAATTTTGAAGATGTTTTTTAAATTGACCTAAATTTAAATTTACTGTCTTATATTTCACTTAAAGATTCTTCTCATCGTTTCTTTGAATCCCTTAAAATAAATATGTGTTTAAGTTTTTCCTTTTTTTAAAAAAATGTTATTACTATTTTATTTTATTTTTACATCTGAGCATGTTTTTCATTCTTTATTTCCATTCTTAATTCTTAATTACTCTTACAAATTTTCTTCATTTTTAATATTATTTCCATTTGTAAATACTCACTACAAACTACAAACCTTAAAATATATTTTTTTCACTTAAATTTTAATTTTTAAACAACTTTCATTTATGTTTTCTTTTTCCTTCTCTTTTTTATACTTTCATAATTAACCTTACATTTAATTGCTTTTTAATATGGAAACTTCACTGGTCCATTAGAATTAAGTCCAATTGTGTAAAATATTAAACTTTGTAACTGTACTGTATGTTTCCTGAATAAAAGAAAATAAAATAAAAAAAAATAAAAAAATAAACATCGATTTCACCTATATTCCGTCTCGAAATGTACCGATGAAGTCAGCGTTTGTAATCGCGGCCCAGAGACTATGATACTATTATTTTCGTGAAAAAATACTTAATTTATTTTTGCTCCATAGGTGGTCATGAATATGCTGTCCACAATTACCCTCTAAGCTTCTTTGTCGGCAGCCATCCATATTAAACTCCATATTATTGGAATGTTATCCGCAGTTAGTTTTGGCTAGCAAATATAAATTTATATTCATTATGTAGATTCATATCCACTAAAATTGCATTAACTAACGAAATTTATTTGTTATTAAATTCTTAATCATCTGTCAATTTGCGAAAAGCCATAATAAAAATGGGAACATAATTAGGTATATATTATGAAATTGCATAAACAATGTTTTGAGTATACCAAATGAAGAAATTGCCCTTTGTGCTTTTCTGGATATAGAGGGAGCTTTTGATAACACCTCAATTGAAGTCATTACTAATGGAATGACAAAACGTGGCGTTGATTCGACCATTGTAAAATGTATTGACGACACTTCTTGATGCCACCATAGAGGTATCGCTAACAAGGAGCTGTCCTCGGGGAGGTGTTCTATCGCCATTTGAATGGCCGATTGTGGTTGACGATCTATTGTGTGAGCTCAATGATGCACAGTTCATGACTCGGGGATATTTATGAGTGGCGAAATGGAGTTCCGAGGGTTGCCCTCTCGCCTCCATAGTCTACGGTGAGTCGTGGCTTTGGGATGGGTTGTATTGTCCCTGATATACAGGTGCCTCATAAGTCTTTTGATGGTGGGGCTGTTAAATATATATTTTATTTTTTAATTTCGTAACTTTAAAAAATATTATAAAAGAAATAAATCTTTTTTTAGATGTTTTCATTTATAAACTTAAAAAAAAAAACAAAAATTATTTTTCCTCTTTACTCCCGTATATCAAGGGACGGGAGGGGTAGGTTAGATGATGAATACAGGTCAGAGATTAAGGGGGTCAGTTATGGGATCTAGCAGGCCGAGGTCTGCGATTGAAGGGTTGGAATTTCGGTACAGAGATTGAACTTTGTAGCTAGTTTTTTATGTAAGTTCATTCATAGCCCCTTACACCAAGAGGAGGAAGTTAAGTGCTCTTAAGCCTGATACTATTTTTGATAAGACTATAAACTTTTCCAAGGATGTTAAATATCTGGGAATAATCTTGAATCAAAGACTAACATAGAATTTACACGTACAATATGTGATCAGAAAGACCAAAATCATACTGGGCACTGGCTGCCGCATGGTGGAAAAAAAATGGGGCTTAAAATCAAAGACGGCACTTTGGATATATACAGTCATGGTAAGACCTGTGGTTACCCATGGATATATAGCTTGGCACAAAAAAGCTCAACAAAATGTATTAAGCGGTGCATTATCCAGCCTACACAGAACAGCCTGTGCATTGCCAATCGAGCAATGTTCTCTACTCTATCTACAGCAACGACAGCGATGTTATGCCTAAATCCTCCATAGAGGCGTGCATGATTATGCTACGTGCGATGGAGTCGGGCAATGACAACTATAAATCTAGAACTATGAAGAATTTGCAGCAATATCGGATCTAATGACTATGGAATTCAACTTCCAAAAACATTTTATGGTGCTTATACCTAATACGGAACAATAGTTGCCCGACAGTCTCCTACTCTGCAGGGAAGGAGATATGGTGTGGTACACTGATGGCTCCAAAAAAAATGGGTAAGCAGGTGCTGGGATACACGAAATTAGATTCGCGTTCTCCGTTAGCCTAGGGCTCTATCTCAATGTCTTTCAAACGGAACTTTCTGCCATTTATGGCAGCGCACATGAAAATTATCGCCGACAATACAAAACAAAAGAATTTATATTTTTTCAGATAGTCAGGTTGCTCTAAAAGTACCGAAATCTGTCGAGATTGGATCTAAATTAACCTTGGAGTGAATACGGGCACTTAATTGTGTCGGTGAGTGTAACAATGTGACATTGATTTGGGTACCTGGACACTCAAACATCGATGGTAACGAGGCAGCTGGTGAAATGGCAAGGTTAGAAGCTGAGACAGCCCCAATAGGTCCTGAACACTACTGTGGGTTGCCTAAATGTGCTTCTTGTAATGAGCTAAGATCATGGGCCAGCAAGCAGAACATAATGTTCTGGCAAAAAGTACTTGCTCAGCACCATGCGAAGGAACTGATAAAAGGGTACTCGCAAAGTTTTACTTTTGACCTAATAAATCTCAGCCGAAATCAAGTGAGGGTTATCACTAAAGCCCTTACAGGGCACTGCAGATAAAAAAAAACACCTTGCTAGAATGAACTTTTCAGAATCAGATGAGGAAATACCTGTACACATTATATGTGAATGTAATGCTTTACATCATAAAGAGCCTCATCTTCGGGGAACCACTGGTTAAACTTGAGGATGTTGAACAGCTCGCCCCTTACCTAATAGCCCGATACTTTACGGATTTGGGCATGGAGGGGGAAATTGTGCGAAATGTAAGCTCTCGCCTTCCACACTCTTTATAAACCTGGGCTTTGAGGGCGAGGAATATTTATGGGGACCCGTCACAATAGATCTTCACAGGTCGCACTGACGTCAGGAGCTTACATTGCACTGACCCAAAAAACTAAAAAATAAGAATAATGAAAAATGTTTGCAAATATACTGGATTTCACTCCCTGGGGATCGAAATCCATTAGAAATCGATATAGAAGTCTAGACATTTACAGGAATTATGACCCGTCTTAAAAAGGCTTAAACTATCCAAAGGTAAACGGATGGAACATGGGAAGAATGAAGTTACACAGTGTGTAAAGTAGCTACTTAAACAAATGAAAATTAAATCCCAGAGAAATCAAAATCTGGATGAAGAAAAGTAGGGGAGAATAAAAAATATATTTTAAAATGACTTATAAACTACGCTTAAAAAAAAAATTAACACTCTTCAGTCTTCCTCAGAACAGGATTCCCTAGTGAGGAGGACTCTTAAATTGAATATAAATATTTTATAAAAATCCATGCAGATGATTTACAACTATATCTTCATTGCAGACCTGAAAACACCAGCGAAGCAATAGAATCGATATCTAATACACTAAATTGCGTGTCAACATGGACAAAAGAGTATGGTTTACTAATAAACTCATCTAAAACACAAATTATATTTGCGGGTAGTCAAAGATTGCTTAGTAAGCTAGACGTATCTTCACTTAATCCTCTTAATGTCAATGGTACCAATATTCAATACAGGAAATCCGTAAAAAATCTAGGTTTACAAATGGATGAACATCTTTGCTGGCGAGCTCATACTAATAAATTAAGCCGCAAAATATTTTTCAGTATACACTCACTTAAAAGGTTGCAAAAATTCTTACCCGTTAATACAAAATGCACCCTTGTACAAGCATTACTATTACCCATTCTTGATTACTCTAATGTTTCCATGACTGATTTAAGCTGTGAGCAACTCGATAAACTTGAACGACTTCAGAATACACGCATAAGGTACATTTTTGGTCTTAGGAAATATGACTACATTTCTGATTATCGTAGGCAACTGAAATGGCTCAAAATTAGACAGCGGAGAGACTATCCACTCCCTCTCACTTCTGTTCAATGTACTTTATAATCCTAACGCTCCTATATACCTGCGTGAAAATTTTCAACGCTTATCAGTTCATGGTTTACCTCTTCGTTCTAATTCTCAAGGCACTCTCTTAATACCCATTCACAATCCCTCTTTCTTCTCTAACTCATATAGTGTCCATGGGGCTCGACTGTGGAATCATCTCCCATCCACCACCAAATATGTTACTACATTATCTCTGTTTAAATCACGTCTGAAGAAACATCTCCTTTCTCTTCCTTAATCTCTCCTTCTTTCCCTTTTTCCGTCGAGTAATAGTTTTGATTTAAGTTAATTTAAAAACAAATACGTTTATTTCTATTTTTTTATATCTTACGCTTTTTAATATTTTTTTTTAGTGAATATCATCTGTAACTTGAATTATAAAAATAAAACTTTTATGTTATTGGTTGGTTGGAAGAAATTGCCACTTGGCAATAACCCCGCCAATGTACAAATAACATTATGCACAAAAAGTTAAATCAATAATAAAAATAAAAAAATCATCAAATAACAGGTCATAAGTCCTTAAAATGCCTAGACTTCTAGATTCCCTTCTCAAAATTTTTTTTCTCTGTTTCAATGGATTTCGAGTACAAATAAATAATATAGTGCAACCGTTTGTATGCCTTTTATGTTTCAATTTAGTTATTATTTATTTGATTTCTAAAATCAATTCGGCTCTTATTAATTTTTACTTTTAGATTTAATGTTATTATTTTTTAGTCTTTCTTGTTTTGTATTGTATTGTTTTTTTCAACCATTGTAAAAGCCTTATGGGCTTTTCAATGATTGACAAAAAACACTAACAGTACCAAACTAGTATCGTTACTAGGAAAACAACAAAAATGTAGAATTTCGTGACCATTTTTTTTTAAATCACATATTAAATTGTTATTTTTTAATACATTTTCAAATTATGCATTCACATACTAACTTAGATCGAAAGCGACATCTGTGTTTAATTTTTAAAAATGCAGAAACTGATGAGGCGATATTAAGATTTGACGCAATTAAAGTTTAAGAAGATTGAGAAAGATGGCAATAAACTTATGAATTTATTTTATTACCTTGTGAAAAACCATAATACTAATTTACAGCGCAATCTTCAAAAATGCTCATGTTCACTTTTGTTAAAATCTAGTAAATGTGACTTTTAGTTTCTAAAGTTTCTACATTAAAGCAAAACAGTGAGGGACTTGACCAAATTTATTTTATTTTTATTTATTTTTATTGAAATAAACGGCACTTAATGCCTTTTACATATTAGTTACAAATACAATTAAATATACATACATGTAAGCATAAGTAATACAGAGCATTTAAAACAATACTATTAATTAACAAATTAAGAAAGTCAAAAAAATATAAGTTAGATAAAATAATAAAATATTACCAGTTATAGAATTATCGATAAAAAAAGATAATTTGGAATCAGAAATACTTTGAACCAGTTAAAAAAAAAACTAAGAAAACAATTTTGAATAAAATAAAATAAAAAATACATGAATTATTATTTAAAACTAATACTTAGGTAAATAGTATATATTTATGTATAAAAATATATAATGACAATATCGATGCTCTAAAATAAACGTACAAAATTATTTTGAAAAAAAAAGACTCATTTTTAGACATGACCACTTTTAAAGATATCGCGGCAGAAAGCAGTTTTAAAATAAAGGCTTCTAGTGTTTATACGAATGAAAATTGTCGGTTAATATTATCAAACAATTAAATTACTCTATCATCATCATTATCATTCCCTTTTCGCACCTAACGGTGCGTAGGGCACTGCATTGGTACACCAATCGCAGCTTATCTTAATCATTTTTGTTACATGAAGGTAAGATGATTAGTCTTACGCTTCAGGTACTAGTCCCTGGGACTATGAAATATTCTGGTGGGAAAACACCCTTCTAAATAAATATTTCATATCAACCACGTCGGGAATCGAACCCGAGACCTCTCGCATGGTAAACAAACATGCTGACCATTACACCAAGAATCCGATTTAAAAAAAATATGAATTCTCATGTACATTTATTGCGCGTACATTATTTGATAGCGAAATATGTGTATAATTTCATTAATATTGAAATATTAGATAGATAGTAGAAAATAGTAGATTATTAAACTAAGCCAATTTTTTTTATGTATCGTATTATCAGCGCTTTAATTTTTATTATTTTTTGTATTTTTTAAATTACTTTCTTCTCGACGAGTTTAGTTGATTCGTCAGTTGACTTACCGTAAAACCGAAATCTATTACAACTCATAATTTATATTTTTATTTCATATTTAATTTCCAGTAGGGCTGAACCTCCTCATTGACAAATCTAGGATTAAGGTAAATGTGGTCGTTAACACTTCGTTGAACGGTCTCATCATCATTTGGACAGTTGTTGTTCTGGGAAATATAAAAAAAGGTGCAGGTAGCTCAAAACCCGCCATGGCCCGTGAGGATTTGAGTGAGTTCAAAGCTCATTCGCTGCTTTTTCCTGATATCAAAGATAAAAGGAAAAAATATTTTTGTTACCTGTTCTGTTATTTCATTCAAAGAACTTTTGTTTCAGAATTGCAGAGCCATGTTTCTAATTTTTCTTTTGGCAAAACTAAAAGGAAAATCGACAAAATCGGAAATTGTCCTTTTTAACTTCCGGAGCATTTTCATTTGTTATTTCGTCACCTAGAATTTTGTTGTTCATCGTATATATCGAACGGGATAAACGTATATGTTTCAAGGGTAAAATGTATCTTGTATCGTCTTGAATAAATTTATTTCTTTCAATACAATATATGGACACAGACCCAACTCCTATAAAATATGTACTAGTTTTTTAAATGTTTTGAATCAATGAAAAACGAAATTTGATTTTTAATGTAATAAAACCTTTATAATTTTTTTTGAGACAGTGGACATTTACATAAATATAAATAACAGTAAACGTTTTCATTGTTTTTCAATTTTCCTTACTGTCATTTTCTCTTCAGACAGTTACCGCTTTTTTTCTCTTCATCATGAAATAAATAAATCCAGCTGCAATTAATACAGCTCCTACGGATATGAGTGTCCATTTAATTGCATCAAGAATCTTCAGAATATCAAATAGTTTTTCATTAAGGAGATCCACCATGTCGTCCGGCAATTCAACTCCCTAAAAATAAAAACAGTATTTTTGATATTTTATTTGGATAATCGTATTTAGTACGTAACGTGAACCGCCAATGGAGATCATAAGTTCTACAAATGCCTACATTTTCATATAATCATTCCCTTTGCTGCTCCCAATGGTGATAGAGCACAGCATTGGGGAATCAAAGTATATTTTAATAATATTTAACATAAATGTAAGGTAACCAGTCTTACGCTTCAGTTGCCAGTCCAGAACAATGAAAAATTGCAGTATAAACAATCCTAAAAAAAATATTTTACGTTCACCCTGCCAAGAACCAAATCCAGGACCTTAAGAATAGTGGGCAAAAGCGACAGCCACTATTCAAAGAGGCGGTAGAAAATTAAGAAAATAAGATTGAGGTCGATGCAGCTGCTTCGATATAAAAACTGATAGAATTGTGAATTATTCAAAAGTTTTAGTAAAACTATCACCATCATTACCTTTCCCGCATCTAATGGTGCATAGGGAATTATATTGGGACGCCAGTCGCAGTATATCTCGGTTGATTTTGTAACATGAAGGTAAAGTGATCAGCTTTACGCTTCAGGTACTAGTCCAGGGACTATGAAATATTCTAGTGTGAAAACACCCTTTTAAATAAATATTTCATGTCAACCATGTCAGGAATCGAACTCGAGACCTCTTGCATGGTAGGCAAACGCGCTGACCATTACACACGAGGCCGATAAAAGTATTCATTATTTTAGATCACATGAATTTGAGCCAAACCTTAAATTAAAAAGACATAGAAACACAAACATGTTAAAATACAAGATTCAATAAATTATTCGTTATTAGTTTTGATTGATTACCGTAAAAAAAGGTTTTTTTTTTGCATCAAAGGTTCTATTCACTTAATTAGCTAATTACCAGAAATTATCCTGACGAAATATTTCTAATCAATAAATAATATCTTCATAATTGGTTTGAAATTCCATTATTTAAATATATTAATATATTTTTTAAAATTTGACATCTGAGAATAAAGATATTTTAAAAATACATATATATTGACGACATCAAATAATCAAAAAGCAGCAATTATGTTTTTTTTTTTAATATTTTTTTCTTACATTACATCGCAAACAAACATAACATAATAAAAAAATCTCACAAAGGCATAGCTTGTGGAATTTTTTTCATACAGCAAGTACATAATAAAAAATACACAGTAAAAATATTTTATTATAAGAAACAAAAAATAAACCCAAAAGAACAAATGAGAAAGCCATGTTTCCCAAAAAACATTTTCTCTAAGAAATTTTTGTAATTCGTTTATTTATAAAGTCTTTAGAATTGATTATCTAGAGACATTAGAGTTTATATTTTACGTACATTTTTGGATAGATAAAACTTTCATAACTGTGTTATACCTGACATTTGAAAAACAACTGCTGCATTAAAAAAAAAGTAAAACTAAAAAAAATTTTTTTTGAGTGAATTTGTTGGCGACGATTTTTTTTGGCGACGCACCGCATACTGATCCAATGTGACTGATCCGTTACGCTTAGAGATAAAACGAGCCGTCGAGTTACAAAACCCGATGTGAAGGTTTGTTCTATTTTAAAGAAAATCATAAAAAACCTTTCAATCATTTTTATTCCCAGATGTATAAATATTATATGCATACATGTACTAAATAATGGATTAATGAAAAAAGTATGAGATATTATTGATAAGAAATATTTTTTTGTTAATTGTCTTTATCAAATGACACACCTCTAAGGCAAAAATTGTCTAATCGCATTTGCCTACCGTGCAAGATGTTTCTGGTTCGATTCCCGGCATGGTTGACATGAAATATTATTAACATATTACAACAGAGATGACGAACATTTAAGATAAGGTCTTGAAGTCTAGGCATCTACAAGGCTTATGACCTGTCAATGGCTGGTTTAAGTGGCTTCATCTCTGTTGTAATATGTTAATATAAACAGCTCCACAGGGAGTTGAATCCAGTCCTTGTCTACAAAAATTTGGACAAACTCAAAATATTGTTGAAATATTATTTAAAGGGGTGTTTTTCCACGAGAATATTTCATGGTCCCTAGACTGGTACCTGGTGCGTAAGATTGATTACCTTACCTTCATGTAACAAAAATGATCAAGAAACGCTGCGTTTGGTGCACTAATCCGGTCCGTCATCTTATCATCATCCTCATCATATGATATATATATTCTCAAAAGTCCGCTCCCTAGTTGGTTAATATGGTATCCACAAAGAGCCTCCACGCATCTCTATCAACTGCCAGCTCCTGTGCGCCATCCTGATGCCTTGTAAAGTAGGCAAGCGCGGTTAAGGCTCTTAGGGGGCATCAGCAGTATATAGCCCAGCCAACTGAATCGCCTCCGTTTGATGACAGAGTTGTCACTGAATTTGCTGCGTCTGTTCTCTTATTACTTTATTCCTCACAAAGTCTAACCACCGCACACCCAAGATTTTTCCTAGACACCTATTCTCAAACCTCAGTATTTTGCTGTTTTGGGCCCTAGTGAGGTGCCACGATTCGCATCCCTAGAGGAGATTAGGTGTTATGCAGGCGTTATATAGGCAGCGTTTGGTTTTAACTGAATAAATATTGGCAAACCTTAGCAAACTCCGGTGTTGACCTCAAACCAATATGTGACAATAATATAACGTATGAATATAGCGTATGTTGAAGATATGGTCCTCCTCCGTGACCTACCAGGTCTAAAGCCCGCCTGGTTCTCTCTTAGTACTTGCATACTGGGTGCTCAAACTCTTTGTAGTATTATGCTTGCCAGTACTTTTCCCGGTTCACTAAGTAGCGTGATGCCACGATAGATATCACAGTTCAATGGATCACCCCTTTTATGCAATGCGGTGATCTCCCCTTTCACCCAGTCCCTCGGGCACCTCTCTTGTTCCCACATTTGGGTCATTAGCGGGTGTAAAGGGCCAATAATGCATATTCTGTTGCTTTTGAGAATATATATCGTCAATTTCTGGTGCTGTTCCATTTTTTAAGCATGATACGATCTTTCTAATTTCAACCAGAGTCAGGGAACCATCAGGAATGTTGACTGCCCGCAGAATGCTTGATGCAGCCTTTATGGAGATATCGAGGGTGGAAAGATTATGGAGGCGGTTAAGTACTCTCTGGAAATGACCACGCCATGTTTCCTTTACGCGGTTTGTGTCTGATTTGATTATCTTCACTATCTCTCAGTGGCTTAAGTTTGGCGCGTTCCTCTATTTTGGAGAATATCGTGGAAGAAAAACGGAAGAAAAAGTTCTGATTTCCCCACTCCGCTTCACTAAGGTCTACAGCGGTAAGTTGGTCGTCAATCAGCCAAATGCGTTGACTGACCTTTTAAATAATCCCTTATTCTTTCAGTTTTTATATTCAGCTGCGACGACTTAAAAACTTATTTTCTTACTTTGTATCGCCTAATTTGGCGCGTTCGCGTACCACTCTTGAGGTCTTGAGCTCGATTCCTTGCAGGATGAATTTTAAATATTTACTAACGATTGTTTGAACTATAGTATTTCATTGTTCTGGACTGACACCCGAAGCATCTTACCTTCATGTACCTAAAAGATGATCGAAATATGCTACATTTGTTTCTCCAATGCCGTGCCATATGCATCACTTGATGCGGAAAGGGGGATAGTGATGACTATTTTGAAATATGCACTGTACACGATTATACATGATTTTTTTTTCTCACGGCATTTATTTGTTTGATTTAAAACGACTTCTTTACCTGTATACGTGTCATAGATTTTGTCATTAAGTTGCGTGTTGACATTAAAAAATCTTGTTTTTTTAACAATTGGTGCGTCATTTCTATAATTAAAAATATAACGTCATCAAAAAATCGACATGGAATTGTCGGAGAATAAACAACTAATTGATTAGTAAACCATTAAATATAAAAGAAGAGTTAAATAAAAATATTCACTAAATTTGGTTGATTATATTAAATTTAAATTATTTTATTTCCTTTATAATACATTTATAAATTTTTTAAATAAACACATCTGGGGTTGCCCCGCGTCAGTGGCAATAAATTATAATAAACGAATTTTTTGTACAAATTTTTTTATTAAAAATGTTTTATAAACAGATTTTTAAAATATAAATAATATAAAAATATAATAACAAGGCAAAAAGTACAAATGGAAAAAAAAGAGACGATATACCGCACCATAAAAAAAAACAATCTCTTGTACTTGATACGAGATTACATCGCACCTTTAGGACAAAAACGACTAAACTAAAAAATTAACTCTTTAGGAAACTGAAAAAGAAGAATGTAAATTGTGACACCTTCGTATTCTTTCGTCGATTGTTTCGTATTTTTTGAAGTAAGCACCAAACTTGCAGTTAATAATTATACCAAAATCATTCAGCTATAAATCTATGAAAAAAAAACGTAATAAAATTAATTTTTTATAAGTGTAAACAAGATATTTATTTAATGAGCCATTAATAGATTGAAAAAAAACAAACAAACACATGCACTTTGATAAACAAGATAGTGACATAATTTTTATTAGTTCAGGTCAGGTAACCAAACACATGTTTTCATTTATTCACGAAATAACATAAACTTTTAAAAGTCACTAAGATTATCGGTAAGTCGGAACGAAACAATCACAAAGTTAAATTGGTCGTTTTGTTATTTTTTAAAATAAAGTAAAGTTGCCATTTGTACCGGAATAGAATCGGCTCAACCGGTTTTCGGTAACTTTGTGTTTGTCTGCGTTGCGTCCTGCACACAGCAATCTAAACACAACACTAATGGCGTCACTTCCGTATTGACACGGAACATAAATTCTTCTGAGTAACAAAGAGACCGATGTAACGATTATGTCCTATTCCAACCTGAATTTTGCCGTTTTTAAATGCAGAAATATGGATAATGTTCATTGAAGTCGTTTTATGATGTAACTCATTTTCAGTTTTTTTTGGGTTAAGTCATTTTCGTTCTAAAGGTGCGACATGTTAAGTAAATAAAATACACAATTAAAATATGATTAAATATTTAAAGGTATCATACAACATTATATGCATAATTATATTATCTTTGCAAGTATGTTTTTACAAAAAAATGTATTTAATAGATAATCTTTAATTGGCGGATAATTTTGATTTATTAGTACATATTGTTTTTTTTTTTGTAAAATCTGTCGTTTTCTTAAAATAAATATGCCCTAATATTTTCTAATGGGTACCACATAATATCTAATCACAATGATTTTTAAGGGTTTTCGTCATCATGAGATGGAAACATAAATTGTTCAAGCAAGCCTAAGTTAATATTTCGTTCGAGAATCGAGCCCGGGACCTCTTGCATGGTAGAAAAACGCGCTTGCCATTATACCGCTAGGCGGACAAGACGCCTCGGTTTTGATTTCAGACATGGTTGACACGATATATTTATTTCAAAGCTGTTATTACACTTAGATATTTTATAATGGCGGCCTCCGTGGTGTAGTGGTCAAGACGCTTGACTCACAGACGGAAGGTTCCGGGTTCGATTCCCGGTGAGAACACAAAAATTAAATGTGATTTTTCTCAAGCCTGGGTGTTCTGTGATGTAATTCACCGCTGTATTTGGGCCTCCTGGCCTGTTGTGGTGCAAAAATAAAATAAAATAAAAATAAAATAAAATAATCGCCATCTTACTTAAAAATGATCGAGATACGCTGCGGTTGGTCAACCGGTGCAGTGCCCTATGCATCATAAGATGCGAAAGGGAAACAATACCGATAACGATATTACATCGTTACAATTTAATCATGCACTCGGGTTTTCAGGGCCATACCGTGAAACTTCAAAAGAACATTTTTTTATAATGTAGATATTATATTTTTTTAAATACTGTTTCGGGTGAAATTCATATGATTGAATTATTTTACCTTCATACTAGGCAACGCCTGAAAACAATTTTCAATTTGTATACCTACTTCTTCTTGGACCAGATTTTTAACTTCACAATCATTAACAGATGGAAGAATCGAAGTAATATAGATGTTTAAATATAGGCAGAGTGGTAAATGTTACACAGTGTAAAGTGGCCACCCAAACCAGCCAATGACAGGTCATAAGCCCCGTGGATGCCTAGACTTCTGTTTTCCCATCTCAAAAATGTTCTTTATCTCTGTTGTATTATGTCAATTTAAAAAAAATCCTAATCATTTTATGCAACGTCGTATGTTAATGTTAAAAAACAAAAAGGATTAAAAACGTATTTGACCAACGAAACAATACGCACCGGACGCAGACTAGGTAAGCGGTTTGGTATGAGAAGGGCAGGAGTTCGTAAAAGGGATGCTTATCCGTGACAAAAGATTTTCTCAATTTTCAAATTAAAACATTTTTTTTTATAAAAAAATTTATTGTAATTGTAATTATTGTAGTTTTTGAAAAAATCATTGGGATTTTTTACAAAAAAAACAATAACGATTGTTCCTTTTGAGTCTCGCGGTCTGGCCCTGAAACATATTTTTATGCAACATACTGGTCATTTTAAGAAAAATAACAAAAACTATTTGAAAACCTGATATTTGTTGGCTAATGAATAACTTCTGGCCAAAAGTAGTAAGTGAACTTTGAAAACCACACGCAGGATTTTTTTCATTAAATCACGATTTTTGTATATCTTATACACGCTATACCTATACATAGGGTTGCCAACTCAAGCGACCGAAAATCCGGGATGTAAAAAAAACTACGTTTTATCATGTTCGTGTTTTTTTTTTAAAAAAACCTAAAAAGTAATTTATTAGTAAAAAGTCAAAACGAGGTATCTTTTCTTAAAATTGTACTTTTTCGATTAGCCACAATAACATTATAAAACTGTGTTCTTTAAAAATGCACATCTGTGAATTTCATTAGCCGATTACGTCTTTTTGACATACTACTTTAAAAACACGTTTGGCTGCGGCATTTGCTATTGGGATTAATTTATAAATTCAACTTTTTGTAAAGTTTCTTTCCCTACATTCATCTTCACAGTGTTTTGCATGATTTACCCAACGTCTAACCCATTTATTTCTCTCGCCACAACTTCACGAACTTTTTGCAACAAATAGTTATTATCATAGGTATATGCATAAATCGACTCTGGGCGATTTATGCAAGATAATAACTAAAAAATGGATGGAGAATTTCGTAATTTCCGGGAGAATTTTGGGAGGGTTGGCAACCCTAGCTATACCGCATGCGGTGTCGAATGAGGAAGCAAATATACCTAAAATTAATCACAAAACATTGACCCTTAGCATATTATACCTAAAGATGAGCCGTTAATTTTGAATGAGGAATTAGTTTAATGAGGAAAAATGTTTTGAGAAACACAACCAAACAAAATCAACCGCGTAATCTACTCGAACTTGTAAATAACCGTTCCTTTACAGAATATATTTAAGCAGCTAACTTACTGCCGTACAACAAGACCATTTAAAGCAATTGCGGAATGAAATTAATGTTTGATAGAAGTCAGAGGAGAAGACGTAAGAATTAAATATACATAATGAGAACTCCGAAAATTATATTTAAAAAAAACTGTCAATGAGTTAGCATTTTCCATTTTTCAATATACATACTGATTTGACAAGATCCCAAATACCAATTTAAAATCAAGAGATCGAGTGATTATTGGTAAAGGTTAACAAAAGCCTTATTAAATGTATTTATCTACAAACATTCGGACAAACTTAAAATATTGCTGGTTAACACAAAAAATTGAAAAATGTTTTCAGGCATTGTCTATCTAGGTAACATAATTCAGTCAGACGAATCTTGAATCTTACACATCAATAAATGTTTCAGCTTCACAAAAATTAACAGATTGAAGAATTCAAACATGGGCAAAATAGTTAATGTTACACATTGTGCAAAGCGGTCACTGAAACCAGCCAATTATATGTTATAAGTCATGTAATATGTTAATTAATGAAAGATTAAAAATAATTCGGAAAAGAAAAAAACGACCATTGTAATATGAGAAAAGAAATGAATAAAAAATAGGTTTTCATTATTATTTTTATTTTTCAGTTCAATATTAATTTTTTTTTGTTGACTTGTAAACTTTGTATTATTTTGTTTAATTTATTTATTTACTAGCTTAACCGTGAATAAAATAAATTATTATGCTTTGTACGCATTACCAAAAAAATACAGCGTATACTATGTTTCTTTTAGTGTATTATAATCCTCACATATGTTTTTGTGTTTTATCATAACAAATTCTCAGTAAAAAGAAAATCTTACCTCATCTACCCACAGTATTGGAAATAGAGTTGTTTTTACATTTTCCATCATTACAATTTTGGATACATTTCGCAGAAACATGTTAAATTGCACCCTTTTTGCCCCTCGAAGTGGAGATCCTGTATTCTTAAAAAATAATAACAATAATTAAATTAATACAATTTTGTTTTTCACCAGTATTTTTTCTTCTTCCAACCGGTTTCAAAGCTACGCAAGCTTATAAAAAGTATTTTTGTCATTTTGTTCTTATTAAGATAGAAAGTAATATACTACCACAATAAATAAAGCAATCCCACCTTAACAACGGAGGCGGATACTTTTTATAAATCAATTTATTTCTATCCAAAATCACTCGCAAACGAGTGGAGGCGTATTAAAATAAAAATAAAATTTTTTTTATTTCTAAACGATTATCTAATTTCCTACCGTCAAACATTAAACTTGCATCCCTTCCAACATTGTTAAAAAATTACCATGATATGGCTTCTAAATATATAAAAAAAACTGGCGTTTACTAATTAAATTGTAGTGATTTCCGTTCAATCTACATTGGAAAAACTCAAAGAAACTTTTATACTTCAGTGAAAAAACACGTAAAATACATAATAAAAAAAAACTGAATTTGCAAACCATCTGATAAACAATAATCATTTTTTTTATAAACCACTGAATTAAAATTTCTTCATATTAAACATTAAATATTAAAATTAGACAACTTGGAAATAAAATAAGCGATTCATAATAAGAAATCAATAATAAATAACCTAACAAGAAATATTTTTTTTAGTCCACTCCTGTCTAGTTTTAAAGATCGTGTCCATCCCACTTCACGCTTTTTATCTTAAAACAAGAACAACATGACAAAAATATGAGACTTTTTAGCTCCATATGTGTCGACGTAATAATTAGTAATCACTGTCAAAATAAAGTAGGATAGAACTCATTAGTTAAGTATATTTATTAATTTATTTATTTGACGGATTTATGCAGTTCATTCTAACGATGGTAAATACAATTTCTTATAACAAATACAGGCACTAGTAAAATAAAATACAACTAAATAAAATTAAAGTTAGGACAAAAAAAAATAAAAATTACTACCTCATGACAAGATCTGGTCTATCTTAGTGAATTTTTAATCTATAAAGACTTACACCAAAAAAGTCCAGATCTTGTCTCGAGTTTACAATACGACACAATCGGGACATTAGTAAACCTTGATAAAGAAGCTTGCGTAGCTTTGAAACCAATCGATAGAAAAAATAAAAAAATAATTGGTTTAAAAATATTGTTTTCTTTATTTATTTTATTATAACGATAACCACAAAGTCAGTGCTTCAAATGTAAATTTCGTAAAAAAAAGTTCATTTTAAACATGAAAAATACACCTTCTGTTTAACAAGAAAAAAGTTGTCAATGCGACGCGAAACAGTGCGTCATTCTTTCTTTTCTGTTAGATGGTTGTGAGCGAGGCGGCCAGACGTAGTCGGCCATTTCCGAGATTAGGGAGCCGGAGGAACTAATGATTTGAATTTGACAGGTTCCCTTGTCGCATTATTAAATTGTAATTATTTATCTGATATATTATGATACTAAGAAAGCATGGGAACGGCCATGCGGACTTTCATGTTCCTCATTCTCATATATCGCCTTGATGGGATATAAACATAGGGCAGACTGATTGACCTGTGATTTGATAATAATGTCCCAGCGGGAAAATGTCTTCTACGCCGTCATTTCAAACCACGTGTTCCTGTGAAGAGTGGTTGCGGAAGTCCCATGAGGTTAGAAAATAGGATTTTTATAGTGACGTCATAAAACGATGAATAAGTTTAATTATAATTTTATTAAAAAAATTATATCAAAATTAATCTTACCGGTTCCAATTCAAGTGAAGTTTGATGAATATCTACATTTGGTTTCATTCCATCAACTCCATTTTGATAATCTTTGTCTGCCATCAAGAAATGAGGGAACGATAATACCATGTGAGCGTCTGCAATAATTCTCCAAATGTACAATATTCCTGTTATTAAACTAAGAAAAACAGCATTCTATTTTATTTAGTACTCTTTATTATTATTTTATGTTTTTCTTTAAATTTTAAATTTATTTTTTATCTTTTTATTTTCTCATGTACATTCGAAATTATATAACTTCAAATTACAAAATAAATATAACAGTGTTAGTCACTCTCCAAGCACAAGAGCTAGTCTCTTTTTTGAAAAATTACAGTTACAACAATAAACAATTAAATACTAGATTGTAATAGAAAAAAAACATGCATCATTTAAAAAAATGTCTTTATTAATTTAAAACAATAAAAAATACTCTTAATTTTTAATGCGAACATGCTGGCTTAGGCAAAAGCACCCAATGTCACAAAAGTAAACAAAACCAAGACAAAACCAAACCTCACCCACGTGATAAAGGTTTCAGCTCTTTTACTTCACAAAAGTCAACAGATGGAAGAGTTCAGAAAATGTGGATGTTCAAACATGGGCAAAATGGTGAATGTTATACAGTGTGTAAAGTGGCTACTAAAACCAGCCAATGACAAGCCATAAGCCCTGTAAATGCCTAGACTTTCATATTCCCTTCTCAAAAATGTTTTCCCTATCTGTTGAAATAAATTTAAATGAAACCAAGATATTTTAATGTAAAGGTATTATGTAGATGAAATAGAAAAATACCTTAGTTAATTATGTTTTTTTTTAGCGAGTTGGAGAGGTACATGGGATCAATATTTTTTATTGTATTAAAAAAAAAAAAAAATCATTGACCAAACGTTTACATACTTGATCAATATTTATCAACTCCTTTAAAACCACGCCAGCTTGACGATATAAAGGGAGTGATGACACTAGTTATATTATGTGTTATAAAGTGTTACCCAGTAAAAAAAAAAGTTTTTTTAAGTAGTTTTTTTTTTCCACTAAAAATGATGTTTTTTTCTACTAAAACTAAAAATAAAACAGTACAAAATAAAAGTAAAGATATTATTCATTTTTAGAAAATCAAGAAAGGGTCGCATTTCTTGATTTACTGACATACATTATACATTATAATAAATCTTGTAGAATCCACAGAATATTAATAATTAATTACAAAATCAACTTCATAAATCACATAAGTTTTAGCACGATAAACCAGTTTTTTTAAAATTATAAATAAATACATTATTCATATATTTTTTAATTAAAGCCTTCAATTTTGATGAATAATACAGGTAAGTATTCATCGATTCTTGCATTTGAAAACACTGCCGCTTTAATTTTTAAACAATTGTAACTTTTCATTCACATAGTTATGTTAAGTTATTTGAAAAGTTTTTAGCTTTTGTATTTTGATTACACGTTATGTTTTAAGAAAAACCAGGAACAAGGTTTTTTTTATAATATTTTTTATTTATGTGCTATTTACAAATTTTGTATTTATTATACCATTTCAAAAGTTTTTTTGTAAATGAATAACCCGCTAAGCCTCTATTTTAGAGGCTAGTTAGCAGGAAGGAAAGTAAATATATGAAAGGAAGTTATGAATTATACTCGTATACCACAACACCTAGACCAATTGAGAAAAAAATCTTTGTTGGATTGTTTTTCTTGAAACTGGCGGAAACGAACCCGCGACGCCAGTTTCACAGTTGGCGGCCTCACCAACTGAGCCACGACGCCTTTTATTATTAGTACTGATATTTTTTGTCGCAACCGGATATATTAAATCTATTGGTAAAGTAACTTAAATTTAACCTTTAAAAAAATATATCGAGATCATTTCTGAAGAGTTCTTAATCGGATCGAGTATTCCGCAGGCAGTCAACATTCCAGACGGTCCCTCGACACTGGCCAAAATAAAAGTAGCCGTGCTTTAGTTAAAATACATCCGGAATATTGTAACATCACTGGCATTGATGGTTTTTTGCACTATTGTGTTTAAACCTTCTTGAACGCGACCCCTTTACGCCCCTCGGCGACCCCCGAGGGCCTAAATTTTACTATACTACTCGTATGTCCGCGACGACAATGCATTTCATTTTATTTCTATTGAGACCAGTTTATTATTAATCAAGAAGTCGCGCGCAAAGTAGAAGAAGCCGCACGATCTATAAAAGATTCATACGGCATGCTTAAAGTGGAATTCCATTCTCATAAGATTGTCATTTTTTGAAAGAAAAAAGAATATATCCAGAGCTGGCAAAGGAAGTTTTGAAATGATTAGTGTCACCAGCCACATTCTACCTATATGAACTGACGTTCTTTTCAATACAAAACATGAATACTAAAAAGAGAAAAAAACTCAAATTAGAAAATTTGTTGGTTATTTGGGTATCAAAAATATAACCACGATTCGACAAATTGTTAAAAAATAAACAGGCACAGCTTTCTCTCTGGAATTGTTGTATTTTTACTGTAACGTAGGAGATAAAACCTATAAAACTTATGTCAAAGACGCTCCTTCTTTATTTACATTCAAATTTATATTCACTTCCTGAATATTTTAGTAAAAGGATTACAAAAAAAGATGCAGCACAGCTTCTACAAGTTGCAAAATGGCTGCTGAGGACAGGCGGAGTTGGAGGCAAAAGTTAAAGGAGACCAAGACTCGATTAATAATATATTATTTTTTCCTTTCTCCTCCAGCTTTCCTGTCCTTTGTTCATATACCACTGTTTTTTTTCAAATTGAACGGTTTGGGTAGGTAGGAAGAAATTACAATAAGGTAATTTGCTCGCCCTTATGCAAATGTATGATAACTGTAAATAATATATAAAGTGTTTAAATTATTTTTTTATTTTTTTTTACACTTAATATGCTATTTATCTCTCCGTTTCAAACAACAAAAAAAATACCCAGTGAACGAGACCAGTTACAGTATTATTTGTTTTACACATAACATGGTCTGGGCAACTTGCAGAGGTATTAGTATGCAACAGAACTGCCACGTGACGTTATGAAGAATAAAAGTTTTTTTTCAATGAGGAAGTTCAGTTCTACGGAAATTCGGATATAAAAATGGTTTGTTACGCCGTAAAAATTGAAGCATTTTCTTTTAAATGTATGAAAAAAATAATAAAAATCATCAACTTTAAACGACGTCACAGGTTTTTGTAAATCAACCAATGATAGAGTGTTGTGATAGATATCCAGTTTCCGGGGAGCCAACTCACCAATCAGGACAACTCACCGAAGAGAACTAATGACATCACGCGTGGAGTATTTAAAGGTTACAAAACTTAAAAAATCTAAGTGATAATAATTATGTCTGTATTGTTCTTGTCCCATAGAAGGGAAGTAGAAAATTACAAATATAAATAGTAGACTAACTCGAGAGAACCACGCGCCGACCATGCCATAGGACCCGTTTCGCCTGCTCTAAGGTCTGAGAGATTGTTAGGACGATTAGGGTCTTTGCATAGGATTGTTTCCACTGTTGGTTTAATGGTTTTTGCGAGGGATTCAGTATTATGACGAGAAGTAATTTTGTCCGAGTTTGACAGGGATCATGTAAGGATCTGTGTTAGGATTTTACCAGTAGTGTCTTGATAATTTGATGTTCCTCTGTGATTTGGTATGGATACGTATTGTTTTTCTTCTGTTGCTTGAGTGCATGTTGTAAAGGGAAAATTATTCTAATGTTTCCTATGTGTATTTGGGTTTTTGTGTCGTTGTTTGATTTGTTTGTATTACTACGTTCTTCTACCTTTCCGAGGCGGGATCTGGAGCGTGCGGCCGCGGTCTCAATTTGGAACAAACACTGTATTCATTCACTGTCATACTGGGAAATTAGAAAAAGGTGATTGTGCTGACCATGTGTATTTGATTGATCACAAATTGACAGTACTGCAGTGAGGGGTACAATGAAAGCTTTTAAAGCTTTTTTGTTTTGTTATTTTCGCGGTTCGATTGTAAAAAATTATTAAATTTTCGCTTAATTAGTTTGAAATAAAATTGATAGTGATAGGAGAAACTGAAGAAAGACACAGGTCTTTATGAACAGTTTCGGGAAAGGAGTGGACCCTTTCATTGTAAGGGATATTAATACGATACATTTACATTAATAGTCTATTAACAAATAAAAAAGCCACTGAACAAATTTGTTGGTTACATTATATAGAATAACGAAATAGTACCTTTGAATTTAAACTTCGATATTTTATATCAGAAATACAAAATGCATATATTTCCCACAGCAGAACAAACAGTACGAGTAAGATAAAACTGTCAAAAATCCAATTTATGAGTCTCTGCTGAAATATCAACACACTTAGATTTGGTATTCACAGGATGTAAAATCTTGATATTAAATACATACTCCTTTCTATGATAAAATACGACAGCGATTTTCAAAAATTGTTATAAATTACATTAAAAAATATTATAACTTTTTGAAAACTGTAATGCAGCTGTTCATATTATAATTTATTTATTTGTATTTGGGAAAAAAAATACAGTTTTGACATATATTGTATAAAAAAAATAAGAATACATATGAACGAAAATTGTGAAAACAGTCAATAAAAATTTTCCACAGTTGTGTAAGATAAAAGCAACTGACAATTATTAGGCACTTAGAAACTTGCAAATAAAATAAAAATACATATACTTATTTACAGTTATAAAAATAAAGTTAAAAGAAACTAGATAAATTTAAATTTAAAGAATAAGAAAAGAAAAGAGTTATGTAAAAATAATGTAAAAGGTACAAAAATAGAATAATATAATAATGAACATACGAATACATACATACTTACTGACATATATTATCATTGGAACATAACACATCATTAAATTATTTAAAATAGTTTTTAAACATTTTAGTTAATCAGAGGCGAGAGAAATGCATAAAACTGAATAAATTATTTATTCTAATAAAAACCTCAAAATCGTTTGGCATTATCTTTCGCCTTTGAACCACGGAATTATAATTTCGCGTACGGATATCAAGCTTAAGAACATAATATATACTTTTGCTATCGTTATTTTAATCCTATAATAAAATATTTTTATGAAGATTAAAATGCAAAAATACTGCTCACAACAATGTATTTAAATTACCAGGGGGGCGATAACAATCGGAAGATACAGAAGCCGCCATACCTTGATACAATAGATAAAATATCGACCGTGTGTCTTCGGGCTCTGGGCTCCGATTACAGTAATCGGGGTCCAGAGGTACTTAAGTAGGAACTCGTAACCGTTCTCCACGATACAAACATCTATGCAATGGAATTGACAAAAACCATGTTCAAGTAATCAATGTTTGCTTTATTTGCAATTCATTCATTAATTTTAAACCGATTTGAGGTGGCTATTTTTTATCACAAAAGCCTATTTAAAATACGAAAGAGGAATAAGCCAATTTAAATTTGACATTGAGCGCGGAGTAAAGTTTGACGTTTAAGACAGCAGCAACACCACCATCTTGCGGCTAATTTTGTAAAATTCAAGGTAGTTACAGCGCATACCCACGTCAGATCATTTGTTGCAAATGTTGCTGTTTTACGAAAAACAAAAAATATCTTTTTTTTTGCGTCGATAGCAATATCTTTCGAAAACACGCATCGACTGGTCGGTAAAGCCAGCTTCGTAATAACGAGGTAGATAGAGATATTATAAAAGTCAAGTATACCATTTCGAAACATATCGATGAACATAGTGTTTGTAGTCGTCCCCCAGAACGTTAAGTATTAAACAATTTATAATACACAAACGTTGATGTTTCAAATAAGTACGTTCTAATTGGATTATTTACAGATTTTTTATTTATTATTAATATTAGCGTTATCGACTTCATGACTATTCTTGGGCAAAAATCACGAAAAAGGTAAGCGTTTAGACCGTTCGGTAACCATGATTCGATTCCTGGCAAGGTTGTTGAAAGGTGGTAAAACACCGAAACATTTCACTGTCCCGGGATAGGCTCCTGAAGCGTAAGAATTAACACCTTACCCTAATGTAACAGATGGTCGATATATGTACGCTGCATTTGAAGTACCAATGCAGTACCTTATGCGCCATCGGGTTATGGTAGGGTTATAATTATGAGGGGTGTAATTTGTTTGGTACTCGACAAAAACAATTATTTAAAAAATAATTTTTGAAAATAAATTTTACGAGCAGGTCTACTATTTTTTGGGGATTTTGTTATTATTTCTATTGATACTATACGTATTTTGAGATCATTTTTAATAATTTCTAGTTTTATTTTTTTATGCAGGTATTAAACAATATTTTTTTTATTATTATTTAGTGGTACTCTTTTATGTTCTCATACAAAATGCATAAACTTTATTAAAATAATTTGATTTGAATAAAATTAAAATAAATATATTTAGAAGAGTCTATGCATTAACAGGGCTAATGACCTGTCATTGGATGGTTTTAGTGATCACTTGAGACCCGTGTATCATTCACCATTCACCATTCACTATATAATTTATGTTTGAACATCCGTATTTATTCAATTTATATATCTGTTGATTTTAGTGAAGTTACAAAGCTGAAACATTGATTTGGGGGAGATTCTACTTATTTATTTTACTTAGTTAACCTCTAAAAAAAATGTGCTATTGTTTTATTTATTCTAAAAACATGATTATGAAGCACGCTTCTGTTGGACATGAAGAAATAATGTTAAATGTGCATGATAACCCTTTCCTGCCCGACGAAACATGGTATAAGTCATGCCAAGTAATTAGCCTATATCTAAATACTTGTAATTATTTCTTATCGTTTTCTGCCCGTTTTATGCTCATATTTTCAAAATGGCGGTCAGCGTTGCCAACCCTACGGATTTTTTGGTACATCTACCGCTTTTTGGAGCAATCTACCGATCTAACGAATTTGATTGTAATAGTCGCCCTATACCGATTAAATTCACGCCCCTCCCTTCATCCCTTCCCTCTTTGTTCAACTATTTCTCCCACAACGTAAAACATTTTCATACTCTTATCGATGAATATTAGGTTTGCTTATTAAAATGCATGTCATGTTGGCTTTTATATTTTTGCGTTCTTATGATAAACTCATATATTTTATTTCGAAGGCCATTTTTAACGAGTTGTAAATAACTCACTATTAGAAAATAGGAATCAAGTTGGGGTAGAGTGGGATTCAAACCACGGACCTTTGAGCCGTGAGTCCGAGACACTAACCACGGGACCACAATCTGATTTTTGTGCAACAACTATGGTGAAGATGTATAGTGGGTTTTGCATGTTAATTTAATTGGTGTCCTGAAAAAGAGATAAGGTAAAAAGACAGACCAGTGAAGTTTTCAAATAATAATCGTACATATTGAATTATGGTACATTTTTAGGTGTGCCTGCGATATGTAAGAGGATGTGTTTGTGACGTTTGTGTGTATTTGTATGAGGGTAAGTTTTAGAGTGTGTGCATCATTAAAAAGTAAGTGGGGGTATATCGTTGCCCGAGATAATAAGTTTTAATTAAATAAATTAAAATTGTATTTATTTTTTATTTAACTTTTTGTACATAATGTTATTTGTACATAGGCGGGCTTATTGCCAAATAGCAATTTCTTCAAACCAACCAATAAAATAATAGTTTTATTTTTATAATTCAAGTTACAGAACATATTCAATAGAAAAGAAAGATTAAAAAGCTAAAGATATATAAAAATAGAAATAAACGTATTTGTTTATAAATTACCGTAAATCAAAACTATTACTCAAAAAAAAAGAGGAAAGAGGAAAGAAGGAGAGATTAAGGGAGGGTTTATGAAGAGATTTATGCGGCAATGATAAGAATAATTGTTTGAATAAATATTAAAATTTTGATTATTTTTATTTTTTTATATCCACTTACTACTCAAAGGGACCCGCTAGTCCCATAGTTTTAAAACCAAAATAATATAATAATAAAAATTCATGTCATCTTGTTCAACTTCTAACCAAACCTAAATAACGAAAAAACATTTGAAACAAAGTTTTTTGATACCTTGGGCAAGAAAGGGTTAAACGAATAACGCAAATGGATTATTTTACGATAGACAAAATCTAGTAATTCTGGTTTTAATGTTTTGTTAATTATTACATAGTCTGAAAATAAAATTCAAATCGAAGATTAATCCTGATGTAACAAACCTGATAACATTACGCAATTGAAATAATAATCACAATAATAAATAAGGTGGGTACAGATATACACTGGAACGTTGTTTTACACGGTTTCGAAATAAAGCGGTCTAAGAATTTAATTCAAATGTTTTTGAACATTGATTTAATTTAATTAAAGAGTAATATAATAATAGTATTCGTTATTGGAATGCCTTTCAACGCTCTTTTGCTCATTTGGCGTACGAGTATAATACACATAATGTCGTCGCCGCCTCACCCCCGCCCCCGCCCGCGCCCGCGCCTGTTCAGGCAAAAGTCATAACCCAAAAACACATAATTTTGATAAATCGCAATTTGTAAGCTTGAAGACCAAGGAAAAATGAGATTTTCGGAGGTTCGGACGTACACAATATAATTCAGTCAATTTAAAAAAATTAATTAACGTATTCCTTGTGATATATTAAAAAATATCTTGAAAGTTTTAATGTGGCAATATGGCTAAATTTTGGTTTTTAACCTTTGCTGGTTTAAAATCTGGAATCCGGACAATGCAAGCTGAGTTATTGAAAAAAATGAAACATTATAGATTTTTTAAATGTTTTAATACACTGTAATATAAAGAAAAACAAATAATTCGGATTTACGCAACTTTTTTTTAACTAAGCTACCTTGGTGATATTTACCTCTTAAAGAAAATGTTGCGTTTCGGCATATTCAACTCGAAATAGTCATTTTTATGGTTAGTGATTTTTGCCTGAACGGTGACGATATACGAGTTATGATAGTGACATTGAAAAATCGTTATTACGATTTTAATGTAATGCAATATTAAACAGTAAACAATTAAAAAAAATTGAGATCCCGAATTCATTTTCATACAAGAAAACCTATCCAGTACCGATTTGGCCGACACCAGACGACAGGTAGTAGGCGCCGCGATTCTAATAGCAGGCACACTTTTACACGTTGTTTTATTATATTGCCGTGTACGTGAGCAGCCTATTGTGTGTGTGAAATTGTTTTCGAGCTAGTTTTCGTTTTATTTTGAAGAAAAACGAAAGGTTATGGTATATTTTTTAAATTTTTATTATTATTAAAGTTATGTATAGAACTTGACGTTATACGACGGTATTATTTGCAAACACGGCTCGTTCCAATATACTTATATTCTAGCATACGGCCCTCATATCTAAATAGGATAAATGTACAAACTATTTAAAATGTAGGTATGCAAATTTAACTATCTCGAACTACAAGCATTCGGATACATTTGCAATTATATATTCATTTTGAACCCGACGACATTGATAAATCACACAAGGTAATGGCTCATGCACCCGGGCATGTCTCTTTCTGGGCTGGTATTCCTACTTACAAACAAAAAAACCGTCACACCCTTTCCTCTTAGTCGTAGACAGAGAGGATAGAACACCACATAAATCTGTCTGTGCATATTTCACTTCCTCATGCACGCACGATGATTATTTTGACTTTTATCTTGTCCATCTTCAAGTATTTGATGAATTTTACATGGCATGTATTTTTTTGAGAGAATCTTTCACATTCATGTTGCTAATTTTGCCTCTTGTGAAAAACATTTATTTTCTTAGGTTGATTTAAGTACTCCGTTCACCCTGATACTCACACTCATTCAATAGTCTTTCCACCCCTAGTAAACATACTTCCTAGCTACACCAATTCTTCTAAAAATATCATCGTTCACGGTGATCTCACACTTAGTCAATCTAAATACTATCCTTACTTTTTTGAAATTTTAATTTTACAAATTAACTTTTAACTGTGGGGTCCGAAAGAAATATCCGTTCCGAGGGCCTATTAAATTAATTTAGAAGTTCTATCAGTTTATTGAATTTCAATTAACTAATAGAACTACTAATTTAATTGTTGATTTATCTTGAATTTTGTGGTCAATTCTAAGGATATATAACTTCGTGTCCTCGAATTTATGTTAATTCGAGTCGTCAGAATTGAGTCATTTCAACATTTCCCAAACCACAAAAATATCCTTAAATATCGATGGCACAAAGAAAAAATGGGAAATACCTTTTCCATTAATATTTTACAGAATTATATTATTTTTACACCAACAAGCTACAGAAAATGGCTTGATGGGATTTCAGTTAAAGTAAAAATAAGAAAGTTGAAACGTTAAAAATAAAATTCATCAGATAATTCATGAAGATCTTACAATAAATCTAATCATAACCCTAAACTCAGCATAAGACAATTATTGTCAATACTTTCACGAAAAAATAAAAACATGCCATATAATGTCTACAAACAATGACGATCTCAAAATTCCAAAAACTATTATTTCTAATATCGATTGTGAAGTTCTTCAGTCTAATTTGCGAAAAAATAGAAAAAAAATTAAGATGGTAACTGTATAGTCTTTATTTTTTTATGTCCAAGCGTTATTTTTTCAGAGCGGTTTAAAAACGTATACTTTGAATTGGCGCCAAAACGACCATTCGGATGCCGAATGGGCTTGTGACGTCACGCGTTACGAATCTGACTGACCGTTCAAACAAATTCATACGAATCTGTATAGCCTACGTGTTGTTTTTGTTTTAATCGGTTGTTTAACACTGTTTTAACTAATTAACGCGCATAAAATGTCTTTAGTTATAAGAAAGAAGTACTGTTTAGTTCCGATGTGCACAAACACTACGGTGAAGAGGCCAAATAAAGCTTTTTTGGCCATTCCTACTACCTAATGAAAAAATGCGGAAAAATATTTGAACGCATTTGAACGTTATGAAACGAGATATTAAAAAAAAAAAACAAACCACCATACTTTTTTCTGTAGGTCTTGTTCAGTACAAAATACTAAATTTAATGATGCAGTCTGTAGACTATAAAAATTGACTAACAGTAGGTACCTACTGAAATTAGCACTTATAAAGCTTAACAGGTACTACAATACTAAAATAGTTTATTTTTTTAACGTTATTGTTTATATTTGTATTATATTTCTGTACTTATGTTACTAAGTTTAATTTGTAGAACTGTATAAAAAATAAAATTACTAAAAAATTGCTGTATGAAAACCTACCTTATTTATTTGTGAAATTTATTGCATTTACAAAATGGCAACTGACCTTGAGATGCTGGACAGTCTTCACACTTGCAGGAATCTATTATTTCCTAGACTTCATCGCAAATCAACGTCACCGAGTACACTTTCGTTCTAACTTTATTTACTGGGGTGACTCGACTTTTTATCATTCAAATATCACCCGTCCGTTTTACTTGAATGGAACCTATGGCACTGTCTCCGTAATTTTCCCTAGCTTGATATAGTAATAGGTAAGTAAATCACGTTTAATTTTTAAAAAGGCATTAACACGCACTCGAGCAACAGAGATGTTTACAAGCAATGGTATTTTATAGATTATGTTGTGTCAAAGTCACGTTACTCCCATTTTGCATTAAATGTACGTGAAATAATATTTTTATAGTACATGCAAATAATACAAATAATTAAATAAATACATTCTGGAAGCAAATATTGTATATTTCCTTACCTTGCGGCCTTTACATTTCTATACTGGGAACTTAAAAAGTTTGTATTGGATGAGAAAAAAATACCCATCATGATTATATCTATTTTGGGCAAGTTATCGGATTTTCTTTGTAAAAAACCAATGTCACTCATAATGCTATGATGCTTATAAATAAAATAAAAAAAAACAAAGGAAAACACGAAATTTAACTATAAAAAACAAATAAAAAGCCACAAGCTGCCCGCGTCGGAGTATGTCAGTATAGGATTTGAGTGAACGTAGGATATTTAAGTCACGCGTGACGTTATCAGCCCTTTTGGCCAGTTACGGGCCGTTTTATTTCTATCAAACTTTAAATAAGAAATTATAAATGAAAACATTCGTTTCAGATTTTTATAGTAAAATGGTCGGAATCGTAAAAATATTCTTTAAATACTGAATACATTTAAAATCATATCCCCTGTTTATGAAAAAACCCATTTGAGATTTTCGCCATTCATGACATATGATTATTATAATCATTAGATAAAAAAACTGATAAAGCTAAACCCAATAGAGTTAAATTTGTTGAAAACAAACATCCATACAGGTAGATAGAGTGTTATTCGGTTACAACGTCAATAATATCAATCTGGGAAGAGTTACACAAATAAAGAATTTGGGGATAGTTTTTGACGAAAAATTATCGTTTATTTCCTCACATTGATACAATCACTAATAAGGCGATGAAATGTCTCGGGTATTTGCAGCAAACTGTAAAGGATTTCAATTCTATCACTTCTCTTAAAGTACTATTTACTTCCTAAGTTAGAAGTAATTTAGAATTTTATTCAACAATTTGGTCACCTTATTACAATCTTCATATTTTAAAGTTAAAAAGGGTACAACGTAAGTTCCATAGATTTATCAATTATAAACTTAATATACCCCCAGAAAATATTGATGACGATTACTTATTGTGTACACTGAATATGTCAACTCTTTAAAAAAGAAGAATTATAAATGATTTGTTAAATTTACATAAAATAGCAAATAGCGTATTAGACGTCCCGGCATAAACTAGAATTATTAGCATAAAAGTACCTGTTCGAAATACTCGGCAGCTCGCGTTATTATTGAATCTCCTGGCAGTCATAACTATTATTTCAATTCACCAATACCTAGACTACACCGGATAGGTAACGAGTATGTTGAAATTTATATATTTCGTTTGTTTTTATATAATTATGGGTGAAATATTCTAAAGGCGATTAATTAATTTGTTTAAAATTTCTTAATATTATTCTGAATTTGCTAAATGTTTCTTTATTTATTTTTTAGGTATCTTTATAATAATGTTTATTTTTTGTGTATATGTATGTGTGTATATATATATATATATATAGTTTATGTGTGTATGTATGCATATGAATGTGTATGTATGTGCGTATATTCATAAATGTAGAATTATTTAATATCTTACTATACCTATGTTGGTACATTTCCTTATTTTAACAAGTTTTTGTTGTAGTCTGTCTCTCTTATGTTATTCTTACTTTTAACTTCATTTATTTACTTATATTATACTGCTGGACTTAACGGGATTGCTAATAAAGGTAAAAATCCATAGGGTGTACAAATAAATAAATAATATTTTGAATATATTTCTACTTTTCAAAACCAAAGTATCGAAAACTAATTGCTTGTTACAATTTTTTTTTACTATCGAAAATAAAAATGAATCTGTATTTCTTTTTACAGTTAAAGCTTTTTAAACAAGTCATATGTACCATTTGATTCTTTGTAATTGTACCATGATTTTTTTTGTAACAAAATATTAATTACTTTAAAACAAACATATGACATTAAATAATCCAAATGTTTTAACCGTTATGCCACAAGGGCCGCCAATTTGTTCAACAATACGAGTACCCTTCGACGGGGCCTACGTTCCAGCGCACGGAAGGAATGCGGTAATGTGTTTTGACGCTGCCCGACTGAGTTTCGATAAAAATCGGCACCTAGGTATTCAAGAATATAATATCAAACTCAACCGGACTGCGTCACAAGTCACAACACATTACCGCATTCCGTCCGTGCGCCTTGAACGTAGACCCCGACTATAAATTAAATTCTTGCTTAAGTAAATAATTTGATCGTTTTAAATTGGTTGAAAGATAGAAAGCAGGCATTGTTAATGGGCATTGTATATCTTTCAGTATGTATTATACTTTAAGGTTTAAAATATTACAAATTATTTTTTGAATATCGCTACAGAAAGGAAGAAGTTATCTGAAAGTTTTACGCAGAACGAACAAAGTAATAGAACAAAATAAACGACGCCAAAGATTTGTGTTCGCAAATGAGTTTTGAAATAAATAGCCATATCACCCTAACGAGACGCATTTAATGAGAAACAAGTTACGTTATACTATGTATAATCCTGCAATATTTAATTTAAATTTGTTTTATTTTAAATATTACAATAATTCCTAATTACGATAATCCTTTGTATATTTTTTCAAAGTACCACCGTGACACTTTATCTAGTAAAGAGATAACTTTATTTAAATAAATCCAAATAGATAACTAGATATATAATGACGCATTCCAGACTACGTCACAATGATTCTGATTTTTATGTTAATTAACATAATTATCCACTGTTTTTTTTTCATAAACATGAAATCTATCTGGCAATTTGATAACATTAAGACATAATAATTGATTGCCTTCAGCGCTAAATATTGCATTGTTATTATACTGAAATAATGTAATCTGTTTTGACAACAACCAGCAGCAAGAATAAAAAACGAGGTATTGAATCTACCAAAAGATAACTATTTATATTTTTTATTGAAGAAAATAATTGCACTTATCTTAAAGGCTCTTAGGAACTTCCACTCAAATCTTACCCTAGATAATATTATGATTACCTGATGTTTTTTTTTATATATATATACGAGTATTTTACGTGATAATTATACTCGTGTTACAAATGTTGGTTTATTTTTTATTTGATTTGCGAAAAATGACAACATTATTTTTCTCTTTGTCAGTATAACCTGCATATACTGTATATCCAATATTTTTATTATTTCTGTCCCAAATTGAGTTTTGATATTTTCTATCGCCATAACAATACGTTGATGTGTGCCCTATTTTAAGATTCGAAATAAAATAAATAAAAATAATATGTAATGCATTAACATGTACAAGAGTTTACGTACTCGTATAAGCGCGGCAATTTCAGTGCTCCCGACAAAAATATTAATAATTAGTCGAGTTTTGTATAATAAATCATTAAATTGAAAGTGCGCATAATTAAACATAACTTGTTTCTCGTATAAGACATAATATTTCTATTGATAGTGTCTGAAGTGTAAAAACAAAACTTTTAATTTATTCAGTGATCAATTTGACGGATTACCCACACGAATTCAACTAATATGAATCCGATATGCGGCGAGTGTAGTGAGGTGGCGACGGCCGACAAGTCATTTAAGTGCACTTCGTGCAAAGTGACCTTCCATTTTGCATGCGGCGGAACGAGCGAGGCGACCTACAGAAGACTGGGCCAGGAGCGGCGCAACACTTTAAAATGCACCGAATGTAAAAAGGATGCCTCACTTCACAAAATCATCGACCGACAATTTAATGAATTTAGAAATGATATTTTGAATATATTGAAGAAAAACATTGATGATATTAATGACAAATATGACAAAATGTTCACCGGTTTGCACAGCGAGATCGAACTACTGAAAAAATCGGTTGACAATATCCAAAAAATCAAGCCGGAGGTGGATAAGATAAAGAACAGTATGCAGCTGATTGAAGGATTTCCTGATAGTCTCCAGAACATCCGAGACAATAACAAGAAAAATGAAGATAGGATTGCCGAACTGGAACGCAAAATCGAACACGAAGAAAGAAAAAAGAACCAAAACTATCTCGAGTTCCGAGGCATTCCGGAGTTGACGGATGAAACGGGACAAGAGCTCAAAAACATTGTATCTAATATCTGTAAAGTAACTAAATCAAGCCTGGATATGAAGGATGTCGAGGCTGCATACAGAATAACTCCTAAAAAGACTAGCATCAGTCAGAGGAACGCTTCCCCGAGGACTGTGGTGGTTAAACTTTTTAATAATTTTGAAAAATCTAAATTTCTGATGGACTTGAAAAAGTATAATAACTTATGTGAATGTGCTGGGGATAGGCTCAATACAGCAATGATTGGTTTGGCGGGCGTAAAATCACCGATCTATGTGTCCGAACATTTAACAGTTCGCGCTAAACGACTGTGGTACCTGGCTCGACTGGCGGCTAGAGAGCGCAGCTATAGGTATGTTTGGACTAAAGACGGCTTGATTTTTATAAAAAAAGATGAAAATTCACGTCCTATACTAGTAGATTCTGAGAATATTATTAATCAATTGTGACTCTTTGTTAAAACATCCCTCGATCTTTATACATCGTTTATTCTAATTTTAATTATTATTTACTTATCTTTATTCTTGTTTTTGATGGAAATGTTTAATTACGATTCCATACTACTACAAAAGTATTACAACAAACATAAACCCATACGCACGATAACAAATTCGCCTTTCCGCTATAATTATTTAATTACGAAAATTTTGAGGTACAACATCAAAGTCAATATACTAATATTTTTTTATCATACCAGTAGATATGGTCTACTGGGAATACTTGTATTTTCATACACTATTATTGGTTCTACTCAAAATGGTTAACACTTTTTACGAGGAACAGGATGAAACAGTACCTTCTAGTAAAAATATTGTTTTTGAAACCTTAAATGAAGCGTTATCGTATCACTGGGGATCGACAAAGTTAAACATAATTCATCAAAACATACGTACCATGGAAAATCTGGATGATTTTTTGACGTTCTTGGATATTGTTAAATCAAGGGTTATATTCGACATTCTTATTTTTTCTGAGTGTAGATTGCACGAAGCATATATGTCCAAGCAGGTTTTAGGTTATATGGAATATCATTCACAAAATTATTTAAATCAAAATAGTGGAGTCGTAGTATACGTTAGGGATAGCATGCGCGCTGATGTGAGGGAAATATGCATGGAACAAGGTAATTGTTTAAAAATTGTGATTGAAGATGATATATGCATATTTGCGATATATAGGTCTCCATCTTATAGTAATATTGACACATTCTTGGAGTCTTTGCATCTCCTCCTCCGGCAGTGCAGTGGGGCCATGCGGAGTATCATCATAGGGGACATTAATATTAATACGCTGGGCCAAAGGCACAGGCAGTGTGAAGACTACTTGTGCGTTATGGCTGAACACAATTTCATATGTAACATAGACGCACCGACAAGAGTGCAAGGTACCTCTGAATCTTGCCTTGACCATATCAATACTCGTAACGTGCACAATTCTCTTACATTTATTATACAGAACACTATAACCGATCATTACACCACCGGTATTAGTATCCGAATAAACACGCCAAAAAAGAAAGTTAATAAATTTACAAATTCAATAAACTATTCAAATCTTTCAAGGGACCTCGAATCCGAGTTGTGGGAGGACATACTTCAACAAACTGACACTGACAAAGCGATGAATATTTTTGTAAAAAAAATTGAACATTACGTTGATAAAAATACTTTCAGTAAGTCGGTGGCACACAAAAAATTTCATCTTACTCCTTGGATTACGGATAGTATTGTAAAATCAATTCATAAGAGAAATCACTTACATAAAATAGCAAAAAAAGATCCACTTAATGAAAGTAAACAAAAATATTATTTAAAATACAGAAATGTGTGTAAATATGTTATTAGAAGAGCAAAGGAGATATATTATAAAAATCTCCTGAGTAACAATAATTCTCCGGGTAAAATCTGGGAAACAATTCGAGAAATTACAAAAACTAAATCAAAAAAGGGGCCTGAAATTACATCTATAATTTTGCCAGACTCTACAAATACTAATGATCCCCAAATAATAGCCCATATTGCCAATGAATATTTTACTACAGTAGGTTCTAAATTATCTGAAGCTATATTATGTGAATCCAAACTGAATGAATGTAATCTAGCATCATCTATTAATGTCAAGAACATAATGCCATCGTTTCAACTAAATAAAATATCAGAACAAGAAATCATTAAAATTATCACTAGTCTAAAAAAAACGTATTCCAAGGGTCCTGACGTTGTTAATACTTTTATGTTAAAACAATTTAAAAATTTCATTGCCAAACCTCTGTCGCACATTTTCAATCTAAGTTTCTCATCAGGAATTTTTCCAACACAACTTAAACAATCAATAGTGCAACCAATCTTTAAATCGGGTGATCAACAGAATATAGAAAATTACAGACCAATATCGTTGGTAAGTGCATATTCAAAAGTATTGGAGAAAGCATTCAAAAATAGACTAAGCGATTATGTAGAGAGTAAAAACTTACTTAGTGACAACCAATTTGGATTTAGACCAGGTAAAAGCACAGATGACGCAATAAAAAAATTAACCGGAGCATTAGTAAACAACATTAACAATGGTAAGAAAACACTTGCAATTTTTCTTGATTTGGCAAAAGCGTTTGACACCATATCGCACAAAATTCTTTTAAAAAGAGTTGAAAACATTGGGATCACAGGTAGACCTCTAAATTGGTTACACAGTTTCATTTCCAACAGATTACAGAGGGTTAAAATTGGAGAATGCAGCAGTACTGCTTTAGAAATGAATTTTGGGGTACCACAGGGTAGTACGCTAGGACCTTTGCTGTTTATTATATATATAAACGAATTGTGTAATTTAAATATTAACGCTCGTATAATCACCTTTGCAGACGATACAGTTCTTGTATTTGAAGGTGATAATTGGGAGGAAACACATGTTAAGGCCGAAACAGGAATGAATATTCTTAAAAACTGGCTCAAAGATAATTTGCTGACACTAAACTCAAAGAAAACAAAATACGTTAAATTCAGCCCAAATATAAAAGGCCTACCAAGAATAGAATTAAGGATAAAAATTCATAATACAAATTGTAACACGCTTACCAGCTGTAATTGCTACCATCTGGAATGTGTACAAGACATCAAATATTTAGGAATCTTTATTGACGCACACCTTAACTGGAGAAAACACATTAACTATTTAGTGGGTAGAGTTAGGAAACTAATCTATATCTTTATAACACTGCGTAACATATTGTCCATTGTAGATATAAAAAGTATATACTATGGTTTGTGCAACTCTGTTTTGGCCTACGGATGTATTTGTTGGGGAGGAGCTGCCAAGACTATTCTTGATCCCTTGGTTAAGGTACATAAATCAATATTGAGGATAATATTGCAAAAACCGTACAATCATCCGAGTGAAGGCCTTTTCAAATCCTTAGACGTCCTTGGCTTAAGGCAAATCTACATGAGGAAAGTAATACTTGACATCCACAAAAATAGGAGCACTCAGGTGATTGTGAGTCATGCGCACTTAACCAGGAGTACAGTAAGAAACGATTTGGTGATTCCAATAGCACGTACAGCGGTATTCCAAAAATCATTTCTATATAACGGACCTAAACTATACAACCTGATACCGTCTTTTTGGAAATCTGATAAACCATCAGTTTTGAAAAGAAATTTAAAAATTTGGTTGACAGACATTGGAAGTAAGGAATCGGAGAATTTATTGAAGATAGTAATCTAAATATTATGCTATCCCACTGAATCATATATAAATTTATTGTATTTTCGCATGTGCATATATATCGTGTATGAATGTGTGTATATATATGTATATGTATGTATATGTGTGTATATATGTATGTATGTGTATATGTATGTACGAAGTATGTATGCTTTATATTTGTGTATTTAATTGTATTTTTACATTTAATGTAAACTAAATTTTTTTTTCTTTTCTTCTCTTCTGGGCTATAACGGTTTTTTTTTTTATTTCTTCAATATAGTTTTTTTTATTTATAGGAAAAATATTCGTAAACCATATTTGCCGCAACAAATCGGTTTCTTAGAACAGGCATTTGCCCATATAGGAACCGATTGCAACATTAGGCGTATTAATATTTCTGGCTTGCCGACCCTTCATATACTGAGCCTACTCCTAGTACTAGCAGAATTTTGCCAGAGTGTTTTTTGTGCCATTTTGTAACATTGTATGTATAAACTAATAAATAAATAAATAAATAAATAAATAAATAAATAAATAAATTAACAATTATAGTATGTATTACATGATTTTAGATAAATAAAAACAATGAACATTTACAATAAATGCGTGCACAACGTGCAAATAGATGTTACTGAGAATTTCAAGAGAAGGAATCAGGGTTCTCAATCAAAATAATTAAACCACATAATAAACATGTATTTTATATTAAAGAATATCTAAATAAATAGTCGGTAGTTGGTAGCTCAACATCGCGTAAAATCGCACGGAATATTTGCATACACATAGTACATTTGATGTAGGTATTAATAACCTTGTCATAAACCACTTATTTTAAAAATCGTTTTAGAAAGTAGCATCTTTTTATTATGACCATATGTACTGAATACTGAAAATTGTGCACATGCACGTAAACATTGAAACGTGGTTTCAAACAACGCCATTAATTCACCCGAAAGAAACGTAAAACCAATGTTATTTGTCAGTTGGAACTACATATTATCAAGGAATAGAATTTTAGGGATCTAAAAAAACAAGACGATACGAGGATACGGGAAATATTTAATTAAGCTTATTAAATACCAATCGGATAGATGTGACATGAGTGAAGGTGGTCAAAACATAAATACTAAGAACAAATCGTAGCAACAATATTAATTCCTATATTCATTTTTCGTTAAACCTAATAGAAAGTGAATAATTAATATAAGTACTTAATACCATACAAATTATAATTCATATAAGATAACAAAAAATATTTTAATTCACGCATCGCATACACAGCATAACTAAAATAGTTATAAGATTTTATTAAAAATTCTTATTAGTAAAAACATACTCCAGTTATAAATAATACGTCATAATTTATGTATGTTTGTACTTACGTTAACCATTTAGTGATTTAAATGGTTTATTTACTTATCAAATTTGGCTTACTTATTACATATATTCTGTATTTGGAATACAATCCACCCAAATTATCAGTATTTTCAAAATGAGATTTTATAGTCTAAAATAAATTCATCAGAACAGCAAATAAAACGCAAAAAACACTTTTTTTTTCGTAATGACATCACCAACCAGTATGACACTGGTTATTTTGTTTTTTAGTCAATTTTGTAAACGAATAAAAAGTATTGAATATTAACAATTAATACGTCTTAGCTAATTTTTTTGACAAAGTTATAGTTAAAAAATAGGTATGATTCAAAGGGTGTCTATCTAACCAGAGGCCGTATAATTTTATTACAAGTATGTATTCTAATCTACAATGATCTTGATCTTTGACACGTTTCATCGAGTTCTTCAAATACCATATTCGTGAGTAACACCTTGTGTACATGGAATAATAATCAATCCTTTACACACGACCATTTTAATAATGAAGAAGTACTATGAGAATACGGCAAATAAGGCGCAAAAAGTTGCTTAGCCTTGAGTCGGTGTCAAGGAACAATCAGAGGCGAGCCTTGCCCGCCCAATACTACCAAACAATTTACATAATTCAATAATCTGAGTGAGCTTCTTATAATTGAATTCTCGTAACTTTAATGTTGGGTTCCATAATCCATGTATTATTTCAGTAGTATCGGAAGACACCCAGCGCATCAAATGATGTATAGTTTCTTTTGGTATTATGGAAAATACTATTTATTCCACTTGGATATCCAATCGAAGAAAATTTCGTCGTCGGCACTGTGGGCATGACACTTTTAACAGGGGGTTTCCTTGACTGAGTTATATACATGAAGGGTGATTTGGTAGAATAAACTTCAAATCGAGTCGAGAATGTGCTTTTAGTTGTGCTTTTTCGGGTTGCTTCAAACTTCGTCTTTGTCGAAATTTCAGGAAAATTTACAGACGACGCATTCGGTAATTTCACTGTTACGTAAGAAAAAGTGGTTGGCTTTTCTGAAACTGTTTTATGCACGATCGATTTATTTAACACATTGCTGAAAGTTACATTACTAAACGGCTTTAAAAGTATAACATTTGCCGGATAAGTCTGCGGGCTGAATTTTTTAATCATACTAGTATCTAATGTATTGGAATTAAAAGAAGAAAATTTTGAACTGGTAGTCGTAAATAAATTGACGGGGGAGTAACGAATTTTTTCGGTTGTAAATGGGCTAAACGTCGGTCGAGTCGCTTCACTTTTATATTTAGTCGGAGGGAATGTTCGCGTAAATATTGAAGGCGTTCTAGTGGGCTGTTGTGTAGTCGAAGTAGGGGTGTTATAGGAGGTAATCGACACCGTGCGGCGAGTGGAAGGAGGAACGAAGTATTTCTCGGTAGTTCTTCTCGTAGAAAACGTCGCTTCTGTCGAAAGATACACGGATTCCGGCGTAACCTGCGTCGGAGGTTCGACTCGTGAAACGGCATCGGGTTCCCTTTCCGTAGATTTGGAAGTTGTGATGGGAACGAGCTTATCTATGTCGAATGCGGTAGACGAGACAACGCGAGCGGAAGTCGAAGGGGTCGTCAAACTAAAGTTGGATCGTTCGCCCTCGAAGTCAGCCTCCGGCAGACGCAGGTCGGCGATACCGTCGCTCTCCGCACACCCCGCCACGTACTTCTTGACGTTCCGGCCCTGGCAGTGCGGGCGGTACACGGCCCAGGCGGTGAACCCGTCGCCCGACAGGCGCTCGTGCTCGGCGTGGATGGCCAGCGCGCAGCGCACGTCGTCCTCCAGTTCGTTGTCGCGCAGGCGCTCGCACGGCAGCGCGCACGCGCCGCGCGGCCCGCACCAGTACAGCTCGCTGATCTGGAACAGGCCGTGGTCGCGGCTGCCGTCGGCGTTCAGATGGCCTTCGGCGGCCGTGTCCAGGCGCGACTCGTGGTAGGCCAGGCACACCCAGGTGGCGGTGGCGGCCAGCGGCGCGCGCAGCAGGCCGGCCAGTTCGCGCGCCAGCCCGCAGCGCGACAGCACGCGCGCGCGCGCGGCCCCTAGCGCCAGCAACAGCACGCACACGGACAGTGCGCGCATCTCTGTGTCGGCGCGCCGGTGGCTCTTCCTTATACGGAGCTCGGCGATGTGGTCACGTGGCTCCTCACTAAGCTAGCGGCGAATGCAAATTAGGGTCCGCTTATTTATGTCTAGAAATTATGCTCTTCGGTGGTCTTCGAAATTCGTACAAATTGTAATATCCGCGCTTAATAAATAAATGTCATCAATAAATGAATAACGCCGTTTGGCATATCTGAATACATAAAAATCTTGTATTTCACCGCGAGACCCCGGAACAATACAAAATTAGGTATTTAGCCAGAGTCGTGGGGAGTAAAGGACATAATTATGTTACTTACGTTACTTACATTATGTACTCGTATGCATATCAGTGGAATTTTCTATAGGAAATTCCGTATTTTTATAAACTAATGCTGGAACATAGTTTTTTTATCACTAAAGATCGGTACTTTTTTCGTAGGTACGAGTACTATTTATGGAAACCAAAGCTGAATCTCTATATCATAAAAACAAATCTAAAATTGTGTGAAGGTTTTAGGTTAAACAAAGTCTTTTATCTCATTTAGCTTTGACAATAAAACGAGTTAAACAGTTAAATTTAACAATCACTACATGGCCTATTTAAAATTTAGTTTTGATAGGTGATGAAATATCTTTCAGTTTTACTTGAATGTACTATTTTGATTTTTTTTTACAATCAATTAATTGCCGAATTGAATTATAAAATAACTATAAATACTAATAACATATTGCCATGTACTATAAAATCACTTTTCTGCATTCCATTTCTTGACTTGTATAAATTTTAATCATTTGTATCTTTTATTTTATTTTTAATTCGGTTTTGATTATTTTGTATATTGTGTTGTAAGTCAGGACACAAAAAAAATATCATTGTGCTAAGATAAAATTGTGTATTTTGTGCATTAAATAATTCAAAAAGCTTAACTTGAGCTGGAAAAAAAGCGATATCGCTTGTTAACTTTCACGATCTCGTATCTAAAAAAGGGTTGCATATCGTATCTAAATTAACGTTTTTAATAACATCAAGGAATTAAATAAATAAAATTATTGAATTACCTAGATGCATCCTTAATAGAAATTTCATTCTAGGTTAACAGATTTTTGTATGGCAAGTCATGAAGTTTTTAATGTCTCCTGTAAAATCGCACTTTTTTAGATACGAGGCTGTGAAAATCAAAAAGTGATATTTGCTTAGAAAGCGAGTTATGAAGAATCAATCATAATGATTTATTGTTTTATAGTCAAAATGGTTTTTACTTGAAACTGTCTAAAATAAGGTATAATAATAATTGTTATTGATGTGGGTTAGACAAATCAAACTTAAGAGACAAACGCACTCTTCAAAACTAAACCTCTTCCCATACCCACTCACCCTTAACACGCATTCTCGTACACTCTTTCGCACAATTATTTTTATGTTTTATTTTCCTAACTTAAGTGGATTTCTCAACTTGTAATTCTGTGGAACACTTTCTTGGCATTATTTTATGCTTTCATAAATATAATTTTGTACATGTTCGACGTTGTACACTTCGGCTTCATATGGTAAAAATGCAGTCATCAATAGACTTCACGCTCTAGGCAATAAGTGCCAAGACGTTGGTGACTCATTCCATGTTAAGTTTAGTTTATATAGCATGGCCCTTCACCTATATTTTATGGGTAGGAGTAGCTAGTACCTAATAGTTCTAGATCAATTAGTATTCATTCATCGAAATTGTTTAAATTTATTTATTAATGTTTTTTTTTCTTTTCGTTTCTTGATTTTATTTAAAAGTACAAAATATTTTCCTTTTCAATTTTTTTTTAACAGTATGTTATTATGCCTATATTTATATTAGTTACCGAAGTAGTAGATTTAGATTTAAATACATGTATTTTAAAAAAGAAAAATCTTCGTTTAGTGATATTCAAAATTGTTTTAATTTTTTTTTTATTAATATGCGTTGCTTTCTTACTTTTTTTCTCTCTTATTTACAGGTTCAAAATATTTCTATCACCAAATATTTAATTTTTCAAGTATTTTTATTACTAGTAATATTGTTTTTAAACCGTGTATCTTTTTTTTTTTTAATCCTTAATTTGCAAATAACTGTTTTGTAATAATTTCTTTTAAATACCATATTTTACTTATTTCACTTACATGTATGTATTTTATAATATGTAACTTACATGTAAAAGGCACTAAGTGCCGTTTATTTTATTAAAATAAAATGTTTTTTAATGATGTTGTTTTCCCTAATAAAAAAAATAAATAAAGGCTCACCAACACACGAGAATAGTTCTAACGCTCCCTTTTTCAGGCACCCATTGTCCTGTGTTATTCCTCGCGTGACGTTACCACAAAAGCACGCTGTATCGTCATCTTCCGAAGGGGCGGGTAACATGTCCTCATATGCTCTGAACTCGAAAGCTCTCAAGCCTTTGTACTTAGTCTCTCCGTGAAATCGTGTGTTTACGGATCTAGTGTAAAAAAAACAAACTTAAATAAATGATATTTTAAGTTTGGCCGCATTTGTAGACAAGGGCTGAATTTCACCCCCTAGGGAGTTATTAAGATTAAAATATACAACAGAGATGGAAATCAACCTCACAAAATCGACAATTGGAAGAACTGAAGGAACATGGGTGTTCAAACATAGGCATAATGGTGAACATGTCGATGGGCTTATGGCTACTCTCATAGCATAGGCGTTGGCATAGGCGTTGGTGCGTTTGCCTACCATACTTGAGGTCCCAAACTTGTTCTCGGGATAAAAATATATAAAATGGATTAAGAATAATTAATCGTATTTTCAAAATCATTATGGATATTGTGGAGAAATGTTTTCATATATAAATGTAAAAAAGAAATTCAATACAAATACGTTCGTAGAAAAACGCGACGTGTTTGGCCTTGGTTGTTGTGATGTCAAAATCGGTGATATTGTTCTACTCAAATTTCAATGTCAAGGAACAAATAAACATGAATCGTGACGTATTAGAGGCGTGGCAAATAAAATGACCGTTTTTGCATGAATAAAAAATTACAAATTCAAATGTATTTTTACGCTAATTTTTGCTTATAATTAGCAAAATTTTTTTTTTTTTTTGATTTTTTTAAAAAAAAGTGATACGAGTGATCGTATTTCCCTATATGAGATTGCTCGGTTAGCGTGTATTTGGTACGTAAAACGGGTTAAAAATGCATTTTCTACGCTCGCTTTTTCGTTCAGAATACCACCTCAGGACATGTTTGTGTATGTTTTTAATGTGATATCAAATCGCTTTTTTATTTCAAAAGTAATAAAAAAGTGATTTTATATTAATTTTTTCGTTCTCTTTCAAAACATTGCCTAAATTAAATGTTTTATCCGGATTTCTGTATATCCGGATCACGTCTGATACTAATTGATCCCGATGATTGGCGTTTTACCATAAGAAGATTTTAATATTAAAAAAATAGTGCATACCTAATGGTATGGCGGTTAAAACGCTTGTCTCACGCGCGGAAGGTTCTGGGCTCGATTCCTGGTGAGAACACAAAAATTCAATGCGTTTTTTTCCAAAAAACCGAATAATTGGTAGGATGCCAACCCGATCCTTCCAAGATTTACCGATCATGAATAAATTAACCAAATACTCACTTTTTTCTGTTTTCTTAGTAAGCTACTTTTTCTGTATTATTATCTTTTTTTTATTACACCACTATAGGCCAAGAGGCCTAATTACAGTGGTGAATTGTAGCATAGAAAAAAAAGAAAAATGAGAAAAACCACATTTTGAATTTTCGTATTCTCACCGGGAATCAAACCCGGAACCTTCCGTTCGTAAGTCAAGTGTCTTGACAACTAAAACACGGAGGCCGCTTATAAAAAAACATATAATAAAACTAATCACAGGTATTCATAAGTATTAAACATGAATATATTGTAAATGTAAAAGACGTTAGAATAGGGTACCTCAACAAACATAAACAAGTTGAATTTCAGCAAAGACATAAATATTGTAATTTATTATTTATTTTAGAGCTCGCATTTTGAATATCATTTTATTATTATCAAAAGGGTAAATAGAAAAGTGGAAATAATTATACTCTCGAGCGAAGAGTACCGGCGCAGAGTTCTGGGAATAGTTTGTACGAACGCATGGCACATGGAATAAACAGTTTAATACAAGGAGCATGTTTTAGTTACCTACAAATGTCAGTATTGAAAATCTGAATGACATCTTTTTTACTGACAAAGGGAGCGTATATACTTGAGTCGGTACCATTTATCATGTTACAGATAGTATTATTCTTGTATACTTCTGGCCAAACGTTTAATTTGGTATCATTTTCCCATCGGACAATTTTACCAACTTCCTTTAGGTCTTTTTCTCCAGTGTAGACTTCGTATAAACCATCGTGCGAATTATTTTTCTGGAAACAAAACATATTTGTTTATCTGTAATTATTGATTGCTTGTAAATAATATTGTGACGTGGTGAAGAGGAGGGTAATAGAAGTGCTACCGTGATGGTCAAAAGGCAAAAAAATAAACAAAATTGTCTACAAAAAATTGATGATTAAAAAATATTCGTTGTAGTTGACTTTTATACGTCTATCAGTTTAATACCTTAGACAGCGTCAACATGCACTATTCTATATTCCAATATATAGGACCAACCTGCTGATGGTTATGTCTGTTGGAAGGGCTATATATGTTGAACAATATTACTTTGAATATTGTCATTTTTCACGTCTCTCACGAGATCGTTACAAGATTCTCTTACTTTTTTAACATATTATTTTGAAAATATTATGTATACTTATGTGTTATATTTGTCTATACCTAATTTTATTGACTTTTTAATATTTCCATATGTTTAAATGAAGATACTTTATTTTGTAATGTACATGTACATGAGCACATAAAATTGAATTATATTTCGATGCAAATGGTCCCTGAGAAATAAAAAAGTACAACTTTTGTTTCAAAAAATCCAAAGCCTAAATGTTTATAAATTTTACATTTGTTAGGTTCAGTTAACCGCACAGTTTTAACCTGCGCTGTGTTGTGCACGTAGATTTACCCCCCAATAATAATATTTAATACTTTAATAATGATCATACATATTCAAACATTGAAAAGTAAATGCCGTCATCTTCAACCCTCATTGTTTTAGAGTTTTTACTCTTTATTCTGTTGCATATGATATTTGGTCCATTCTGACACAGGGGCACACCATCAAACAAAAAATCTTTTACTGATGTCGTCAGGAAAGGAGTTGTGGTATTAAATACTCTGAGAATGTTCGATTGTATTATTATTAGTAATCCAGGATTATCCATCTCAGTTGATTGAATAACTGCCTAAAATCATACAAAACAATAGAGAAATAAAGGCAAAAAAGCAAAAATAGTTTTATATTAATGAAATTTACAATAAAATCATAATTACTCAAAACATAATCAATACACTTGTCAACATGTTTTTTGTCTTACGAAACAATAGGCGCAGTTTTTTATACTGTTTTCAAATATGTATTCGGAATTTCTCCATCGCCCACTGAATTTCGTCAAAGCCACGGTCAAAATTCCCGGGCTCATTAAATTAAAGAGAATATTTACTACAAATACGATATTTAATGCATGAGGAAATTTTGAGGAACTATTTAATCCACTGGAGAATGCAGCTTGGCAAGCATTTAACAATGTTAGGTAAGTTATAATGTTTGAATATCGAGCAGTTAACAATGCAGAAAGTATTAAACTGTTTTAAATTATAAATGCTTGTATTTTGGAAATCTTGCGTGATGGGGAAAAACCGATATCATATTTGAATTAAGAAGAAAAAACACTATCAAAATTACACATTTTTCGTTCTGAGACAAAAAAAAGTTTTTTTGGTGAATTAAACCGATCGGTTTTAAAACACTAGTTACTTTTTTTGACAAAACATAATTTGAACTAAATTAATCCGAGATTAATGAAAAATAAACATGTCTTAAACCCAAAATACCTGAGTAATTAAATTATTAATTTAATGAATTTTATAATGTATTATTTATTGCGAATTGTTATAGCTTAACACGGCCATAGCTTAAAAAGCCTTTATAAAGTTTGCGTAAACGAGTGTAATTTTGAATGATTAAATAAATAAATAAATTTATGGATTTGTGACAGTTTCGTAGTTTTTTAAACCACAAGAGGCCAAAAGTCCCAATCACAGTGGTGAAGTATGGCAGGAACGAGAGCGAAATACTATTTTGATTGCGTTAGAATGAGATGGATATATAACGAATGAAAGCATTTACGAAACACAATAGTGACAGAATAAGCCAGCTCGGCTCGCATTGCAATGGAAATTTAACAATTATCCACAATTGTATCTACAAAACAAATAAAATTTTCTGTATGAAAAATAGATTATGCATATTTTTTTTCTAAACACGTTCAAAACCATTGCAGGTTACCGACAAATACACTAATTGTTCGTACAAATATACACGTTTTCGTACATAAATGTCAATTTTACTTTATAGACAGTCGAAGATAACTCTGTTAACTTCCCATTGTAATACGGGCTCAGGGCCCTGAACAGAGTCAACTTCGTTTGTCTATAAATTAAAACTTAATACCAAATTCGATTTGAATGTGTTAACTTTTTATTGTAATCGAGGCGCTGGATTAAAAAAACATAATTTAATTATTTTGAAATCACCGGGAATCGATAGTCTTAATCATTATATTACGGGGAGAGGTCGCCAATACGAGTATTTTATACTTAGACGAAAGAACAATTGAACGTAGTTATACAGAAAGCAGCCAGCCATAAAAAAGTGAAACTGAGATAATAGCACATTTGTGAAAATAGTAAATAATCAAATCTTTTTAACAGTTGGAATATTTTTGACTTTAACAAATGATAAACAATGAATACATAAGTTTTTAAAAAATATAATACACAAGAATCTAATTACGTATTTACCAGTTTTAATATTTTTTAATTACCATAAGATTTTTCTAGTGCTGTGTGTGTTTTCTGCAAATTGATAAATGACGTTTTTGTGATTGGCACTATTTTCAAAAGATGATTATAACAGTTTTTTTTGTATAAAAGTGGCCTGGCGGTTTTTAGCAGAACTTAGAATTGACCTTACTGCGCCCAATAACACCAATATCTCATTTTTTCAAAATTGTGGACTGGCTGCTTTCTGTATAACTACGTTCAATTGTGTTCCAAAACCGGTTGACACAATGAGTAAGTTCAGTGGTTATTTTTTTTTTATACAAATCTACATTTGTTAATAGACATTTAAACTAAGCCTAAAAATATATTTTTTCGTATTGTATTATCATCGCCACGATTTTTGAAAGTTTTTGAAAATTTTGAAAATCCCCGCTGAAACTTACAACTCTCCACAAAATTACATCGCCCGCGACGACACGAGTTCAAGTTCAAAAAGTGAACCACGCGCAACTTTAAAACCAAATTATTTGTACCCGCTCAAAACACGCTAAACATCGAAAAACATTGCTACCCCGGAAACCGTAAATCTGTTGCCGGTTGCCACAGCAACAAAACAACGCTATAATTGATTGGTTATTGTATATTACACCAAGTCGCATGAACATGTGACGTAGAAAAGTAGTTCATTTTTCTATGACGGTTTTTATTATTTTTTTCATGCATTTTCGAGAAGCTTCGCCATGCAATTTGCCAATCAACTGCTCTAATTTTTACGGCGTCTAAGAAAACATTTTTAAAATCCAATTTTCAGTATCACTCAGCTTCCTCATTATTATATTTAGCAATTTAATCATTTTCAAATCAACCAAAAAAAAAACAAACAAATATAAAATAGAATCAATACAAATATAATTTGCCCCGATAAAATAATGTAGAAAGATCGGGTAACACACGTTCATTCCCCATTATTGCATCCATTAAAATACAAACAATGACTATTCGATAAGAATTAACTGCCGGGAATTTTGCTTTCAGAGAATCGCCCCGGGGACATGCCTTTCGAAGGAACTACCAACCAGCTCAGCGACCCCTTTTATAGTTTTCATAAAATTTAAATACATTTTTACTATAAAACGTCATAAAATTATGTATTTTACTTCTGTTTTTAGTATATACATTCAAACAATACTTAAATTCATTACTTTACACTTAAATTATTTTAATCAAAACTCTTTTATTTCCATAATTATATGAGTTGATATGCCAGTATGTCCACCCAGTTTTTTTTTTACATTTGTTAATAATAATAATAATAATGTATGGATAATTTATATAGCGCCATTTTTGTGAAAATCACTTCAAGGGCGCTGTGCAATAAATAAATATCCCAACATGTCTTGCAGTTACAGAGCGCATGGACGGTTGGGATTCTAGTTCCTCGTCTCCAATTATGATATATAACAATTATGATATATATGAGCTAGATAACAGAACGTCTTGCAGCTACAGAGCGCATGGACAATAAGAAATCTAGCCCCTATTTACATTTTTATTTTGAAATTTTTTATTTGACAATGAAGTTTAGAGTTTAAGTAAAAAAACGAAATAAAAATAAAATTTTTAAAGTTGGAAGTTAGATAACAACAAGTCTTGCAGCTACTGAGCGCATGGACGGTTGAAATTCTAGACCCCATTCACCAAATTTAGATATTTGATAGTTCTACTAAGGGTAGTGAAAAAAATATGATCATTTTACTCCTATTCAAATTAAAACATGTCCTCTGAAAACACTGTTAAAAACTCTGTTTCAATTCAGAAACAAGTAGGTCCACATGGGCATAATGGTGGATGTTGTGGATATACTGGCGTTTGATATTTATCAACTCATATGAAATCTTGATTTACAACCCCTGCTTGCACTTTTACAGGTATGTTACACATAAATTTGTTTATTCTCCCGCCAGTCTTACGATGTCGGTCACCGGTAAAAATTATAAAGAAAAGCGGGATGAAATTATAAACTTTTTTTATTATAATACTTACAAATATATAGCTTCAAATATAAATTGATAAAACATACGTTTAGGGAGACGTGTAGTACTGTGATAATGTCGTCATCACGAAGGGGATGAGATGCTTCATAATTAAAATCATACATTTGTCTTTGGTAATACGACAGAATACCATTTTTCCTAGTTATATTGAATTTCTCTCTTCGTTGACTAAAAATAAATAAATTAAAAAAGGTTTACTTATATGAATCAATTGACATAATAAATTATTAAAACATAAATAAACTTAAAATTTTATAAAACAAAACACTTAATATTTTTTTACGTTTTCTTAGAATGTTTAATAAGTCCGTATTGTAATATATTAGCGCCTGTCGGTGTCGGTGAAGTTAACATGCAAATTTCTTAGGCATACTTCAATATTTTCCTTGAAAACGTTCCGTTACGCAGACATAAACAATGGTTTATAAAATATTTTAATGGACTGTACATTTCTAAAAATAGGATTTAAATTGTAGTGGAATGTCGATTTGTCGGTAAAAAGAACAGCAATTCGCAACAATTAAATTAGTTCACATGACCAACTTAATATTTGTATTATTTTTATGTTTGTGTACATATTGTTATTCATAGCCTTTTCTGGTTTCATACTCATTGTAATTTGTATATATGTAACTTGTTTTCGACCGATATTACCATGTTTTGGCAAAAAGCCGCAATGATGAAAAAAAAAACTTAATATGAGTAATGCCTATCTACGTACATTCTAATTAGTTTTTAAGTATTTTTGAAAAATGTGTCAAATATTCACAAAATTAAAAAAAGCACTTTTTTACATGACTTCAGTTAAATATATTAAAAAAATAATTGATTAATAATGTTCCATAAGATTAAATCTTAAAACACACAAAAAATATTAGGTTAACTTCTTAATTTTTGTTTGTTTTACGTGAAAAAATGTGCAAAAAAAAAATACTAATAAAAACACTGAAAAAAAAATCCATTCATAATTCTACAACACGACCTGGAATTTCAAATTGTGTCTAAGTTATGAGGTATACTAATATTCTTATCAGCTAAAGGACAGATTTAAATAATAAAAAATAAAATAAATATTTGAAGCAGTAACTTTGTAATTTTCTATGTAAAATAATATAACAGATATTTACTTTGTATAAAATCAGTAAATATATTTAATATGGTTTATACCGGTTTTAAAACATTACCATACGTCGCGTCGTTAGCAGATGGTGCATTTAAGATTCATGCTTGTTTTTTGTAAGAAGTAAAATATTATTTAATGTTATTTTATTTTAAGCCTTGACGAAGTAACAGTAATGTTTTGAAACCGGTCAGAATATTAAATATATTTCATGATTTTACATATATATAAAACAGACTTTATTAGAAAAATAAGGTTTTTTATATTCTAAAACGCGATAAAAATAATCCTTTCCAACCCGATAAAGCACCATTATAATAAAATAATAACTATTTAAGAACACAGAAAATATTATAATACAATATGTTTCCGTGGTTTAGTGGTCAAGACGCTTGACTCACACACGGAAGGTTCCGGGTTCGATTCCCGGTGAGAACACAAACATTAAAATGTGATTTTTCTCAAGCCTGGGTGTTCTGTGATGTAATTCATCACTGTAATTGGGCCTCCTGGCCTGATGTGGTGCAAAAATAAATAAATAAAATAGATTCCTTAGACACACTTTTATACGGAATAAACAACGATAAATTCCCCTTATACAGGCTAATTAAATTGATTATTATTTGCAGTAAACAAAATACAATAAGAACACAGAGTAAAAAATAAACCTGGACATTATTTTAAGAACATAAGTTTAATTTTTTTTTTTTTTGAGTTAGAGCTGACATCGTTTTTCATTAGCCTATGTATATTCTAATATAACGTCAACATTATGTCCATAATAATCTTCACATACTACTCATTTTCTCAAATCAAACGGTTTGAGTAGGTGGGAAGAAATTGTCTTACGGCAATATGTCCTCTCTTATATGTATACAAACAGTATGTAAAGTGTTTTATACAAATTTAAAAAAAAACATACTGCCTTCATTTACAAACCATGTTGCATTGCAATTTACCAACCATTTATAAACCACAAAAGATAACAGGCCCAGTTACAGTAGTGAAATACGTCATAAATCACAGCCGAGAGCAAAATAATTTCTGCATAGCACATATTCTCCTCTAGGGATACAAATCTTAGCACCAGGGTCCAAAATATAAAATTATTGAGTTGTAGAAATTATTTAGTTTTTGAGAAAAATACTGGGTGTTCGGTGGTTTTACTTCGTAAGGAATGTATAAATAAGACAACAAACGCAGCATGGTAATATCTGTCACTAAACGGATGCGATATGGCTGACTGGGGTATTACATATGTCTCCCGAGAGCCATAACGCAAAATGGGGAAATCAAACGATTTTGACATTTTAAAACGAATGTTTTTTTAAATCGCGCAATAATAAAAAAACGTATATTAGATAAAAACAATATTTTAAAGGTATGTGTTTCTGTTAAAAATATAGTTAAAAGTTTTATGTAACTAAAATATAATTACTTTTAGACCGGCAGATTACGCCATTTCAAATTTAGACAAAATTTAAGTATCTGGGATCTCAATAAATACGAAGTATTGAAATAAAATTTGTCGTAATAATTTAAAGATAATAAATTTAACATGAAAGTGGCCAAAGGAAAATTTTATATTTTGGTTTTGAAAAAAAATTCAAACATTTTAATCACATACATTCTTGTGACATTTCTAATATTCTTTAAAAAAAAAAATATTTATTGAAATATTTTAGTTGAATCCTTTTTTTATGGAAAAAAAAGTTTTGAAATGGCAAAATCGTACGATTTCCTCATTTTGGGTGCGTTTTACCAGACTACAGCCTTAACTACGCTTGCCTACTTGACAAGGCACCAAGTTTTCGCGGTCCGTCCGGGGCTGACAGTTTATCGGTAATTTACGTTTGAACTAAGGGACACGGCTTGAGGTGATTTCACAAAAATGGCGCTTTATAAATTATCCAACTATATATATATATACGGCTGTGACTTGGGAGAACAGACGGGAGTTGGCCACAGAGAGGTTTGAGAGATTTTATGGAAATCATAATGCTTCACATACGGAGCGGATTAAGTAACTTAAATCTCACTGGGAATCGAAACAAAATATTTGTACAATAGCCATAAATTTCACTACAGGGGCTGCCATATATTAATACTTATTTTAATGGTTTATATTTCTTTTATTTCTTCAGGTAACTCATTGTACAGGTTCAATCCCTGGTTCAATGAGTTTTGAGACTCTGTTTTTCTCCTCATTGGCAATCTTATCTTTTTTAAATCCATAGTTTCGAATGTATGATATTGTTGGTTAAATTTAATTAGATTTTAAAAATTATTAATCTTTTTATTATTTTACATATAAAAATATCTACATTTTATTTTATTTGTTGCTTTACAGTAAGCAAGCCAATTTTTTCATGCGTTTTTTCTACATTACTTTTTCTTATTTTCTTCTTTCGTATTTCTACGTGCTTTGAGAGAACTAACTCGTACGCCCATATTTTTTTTTGCTGACGATACAAAGTTGTTTGCCAATCCAATGATAAGTCACCAGGAAATCCAAAATGACCTTAGTCAGATTTTTCAATGGACAAAATAATGGCTCTTAACGCTAAACCCCGAGAAATGCACCGTCCTACACATTGGCCTTAGAAATCCGAAAATAATAAATACCGTGGATGGAAATCAAGTGCAACCAGTAATGTCACAAAAAGATCTCGGAATTGTGATTACTTGTGATCTTAAATGGAAATCTCATATAATCGAAATTGTCGAACGCACCAATTCCCTCTTATACTTAAAATATTTGCTCACATCACCCAAGATTTGTTCCTCAAAATTTATAAAACATGTGTTCGTCCACTCCTGGAGTATGCCTACCAAATCTGGAGTCCCTATTTTCAATATTGTGTGGCTGTGATGTCATTCCAGTCGACATAGGACACAAGAATTGATATATCTCTCTTATTTTTTAAAATGATGAACTCGTATTTTTTGTAATCTTCAAATAAACATTTTTACACCGAATTTTGAATGTAAAATCTGTATAACTATACTGGATGTTAATACAAAAAATATTTATCCTTCTTACGCGAAGAATGAATGTCGGTTAATTCAGCAACACATCTGTATAAGAGACAGCACGAAGATAGAACTCATAAGAAAGGCAGAGACGCTGTTCTGTAGAGGGTGTTGCGTAAAACAGATTCGGTTTTCAGTCGGTTGATGACAAAGACGGGGGACGCGCGCGCGTAAAATGAACGGCGTATTTATGAGTTTCAATTTATTTTGCCATGACAGAGCTAAATTATATGTTTATTAGCATCAATTATGGAAAAGGAATTGTTAAACAGTATGTCTCCATGTTTTTAAAAATAGTTTTAATGTCAGTCATTTAAAGTTGTTAAAGAAAGTCCAGAGAAGAGCAACTAAAATGCTAGTTTCTCTAGGAAATAAATCATATGAGGACCGCTTAAGGGAGCTCGGGTTAAGTTCACTGAAAGAGCGGAGGCAGCGTGGTGACTCGATTGAAACGTTCAAAATCTTAACTGAGCAACATAATGTACCCAAATTGAAATCAATGTTTACTATGAATGAAAACCGCCATCTCAGAGGTCATCCATTGAAACTAAACACTACTCCTTGTTATCCGAACTCAGGAAGAAGTTCTTGACAAACCAAGTTGTGGAGAAATGGAATGGTCTCCCTGAGAAAGTTATTGGTGCTAGTTCAGTTAATGTTAACTAGATGCACACATAAATTTATAATGTTTAATAACCATGTACACTTGATATATACGTATCAGCTTAATAGCTGCTAGTGTATTATAAATAATAATAATAATTAGAATACATATTTCTTTGGAGTATTCTTCGTCGCCTTATTTTAAAGAATGTGTATATTTTTAATTTCCCCTTCATTACATAAAATAAGAATGGAGGAACAGTAACTTATGTGTAAACATATGATTGTCTTATAGGTCAGAATACTACTCTTTATTTTTTATTGTACTATAATTAATTTTATCACACTAAAATTGTGAAACTATGAAAAATGACAGGAAACTTGTTCGTTAAATAATGTGACTAATTGCAGTCCCATGGAACTTTTTAATTTTTTTTTATTTATTTAACTTTTTGTATTCAATGCTAATTGTAAATTGGCGTTCTTGTTGCCAAATGGCAATTTCTTCCAACTGACCTGTGCACTGTCGCGGACTCTGAATCAGAAGGTCCGAGGTTAGAATCTCACTTCGCTTCAACTTGTTACCCACTCTCTAACACTTTTATGTGTGGCTTTCTGAGATTCCCCCCAAAATACAATTACTCGGGTAAATCACAAGAATTCAAATATTATTTCAACGTGTACTTACTTGTATACATAAGGTCCTACTTCATTAAAAATTGGCTTCTCTCCGAAAGTAACTTCATCCGGGTTTGTTATATTCCAAAGATAAACATTAAACTTCATGGCAAATGGCAGTTTCTGCCAACGATCGTACTGTTCGGATCCTTCAGATAACTCCACGCTCTTGAAATAATCAAACAGTAGTATTTAGAAAGTGTAAATAAACAAGTATGTGTATAGAAATAAAAGACGAGTGATACTTTAATCCACAAATTTGGAAAATCCAGACACCGGTTTCACCGCTTTCGCGACATCTTCGAGACTGGTCCATAAGACGCTTATCTCGAAGAGACTAGAGATGAAACCGGTCACTGGATATTCCAAATTTGTGGATTTAAGTATCACTCGTCTTTTATTTATATAATAAATTACAACGAACTTCCATCAAAAATGTTCACTTACAAACCTAAAAGTATGTGTATAGTAAAAAAATGTCAAGTCAAGTCAAAATATTAATACAATGTTTTAAGTATGTCCAAAGGTTTGTAGACGGGCTGGATTTCCTCCCTAAGGAGTCATTTAGATGGAAATTTTTGCAACAGAGAGGAAAAACATTTTTGAGAAGGGGATATGGAAGTTTGGGCATTTACAGGGCTTCGGGAGGAAATCCAGCCTGTCTTCAAATATTTGGACATACTCAAAACATTGTTGATTAAACTAACTGGTATAAAAAGATGTATAAAAATTGAAAAATTGTTTTCAGGCGTTGCCTAGTAGGTGAATCGGTTCAGCCGGATGAATCTCACCCGCATGATAAAGGTTTTAACATAACAAAAGTCAATAGATAGAAGAGTTGAGGAAATGTGGATGTTTTAAGATGGGTAGAATGGTGAATGTTACACAGTGTGTAAAGTGGCCACTTAAACAAGCCAATGACAGGTCATAAGCCCTGTAAATGCTTAGACTTGCATATCCCTTTAAATGTTTTCTATCTCAGTTGCAAAAAAAATAATATATTAACACAATTTAGTGTGGTATAACTATAAATATCCATGTCCGGGCGTAAAGAGAATACAGTTTTGGGTGTGAAATAGATCTCAAAAACTGGATGAGTGTTTTTGACTAAAAAACATTGCTTTTTGATAAAAATCGTTCTTTTTACCTAAAAGTAAATTTTTTCCGTCCACCTCGTAGTGTAATGGTTGGTACATTCGCCAACCATGCTTGAGGTCCCAGGTTCGATGCCTAGCTGGGTCAACGTTAAATATGTATATGTATATAAAAAAAATACTGCAGTATTGCACTATCCCTGAACTGGCACCTGAAGCGTAAGACTAAACACCTTTTCTTCATGTAGCAGATAATCGAAATACGCTGGATTTTTTTGCACCACAACAGACCAGGAGGCCCAATTACAGTGGTGAATTACACCACAGAACATCCAGGCTTGAGTAAAATTACATTTAATTTTTGTGTTCTCACAGGGATATATTTGATATTTTCTCTATTTGTGTACCAATGCAGTGTCCTATCCACCACTGGGTGCGGAAAAAGAAATGGCGGTGATGGTGATTTACCTCCTGTCGTCTTAGTACAAATATATTTTAGCAAAAATATTTTAAGTCTTTCTAAATGTTTGTTGCCAAGGATTGGATTTCACCCATCTTGTGGGTTACAGCCACTACACTACTAGGCGAAATTATCTCCACTCGATTTCCTTTTTCTGGATTTTCCTGAGAGTAGTCATCGAGTCCAAAATGCAAGTCTAGGGTTCTGGTTCTATTTCACACACATAACTTTATCTTCATCCGCCTAGACAAGGAAAATACTATGTACTTTAAAATACCAAATACTATGCACTCTTGGTGTTAAAAAATGAATAATTTAAGAGGTAAATACTATGTACTTAAGGAGGTAAATACTGTCTACTTTAGGAGATTAATACTACGCACTTTAAGAGGTAAATATCATGTACTTTTGGAGATTAATACTACAATCTTTAGGAGGTAAATATTATGTACTTTTGGAGATTAATATTAAGTACTTTAGGATGTAAATATTATGCACTTTTGGAGATTAATATTACATACTTTAGGAGGTAAATATTATGTACTTTTGGAGATTAATACTACGAAATTTAGGAGGTAAATATTATGTACTTTTGGAGATTAATACTACGTACTTTACGAGGTAAATACTGTGTCCATACTTAAGGAGGCAAATACTGTATACTTTGGAAATTAATACTACGTACTTTAGGAGGTAAATACTCTGTCCATACTTAAGGAGGCAAATACTGTATACTTTGGAGATTAATACTACGTACTTTAGGAGGTAAATACTCTGTCCATACTTAAGGAGTCAAATACTGTATACTTTGGAGATTAATAATACGTACTTTAGTAGGTAAATAGTGTGTCCATACTTAAGGAGGCAAATACTGTATACTTTGGAGATTAATACCACGTACTTGAGGAGGTAAATACTACGTACTTGAGGAGATTAGTAGTACGTACTTTAGGAGGTAAATATTTTATTTAATCCTTGTTTTCATGACATTTGACAGGCAAGCTTAGTGATAATAACACGTCGGCCGTTATCTATAATACCTGTGGACAATTGCAAGAATGATTGGTGGTTTTGAGATAAAATGTTTCTCGTTATCTTTACTCGCAACTCGTTACCCTCCATCGAGAATTCACAAGTACCATCAACATATTTATGATTATCGAAACTGATTGCAATCAAACGCTATTTGCCTCCGAAAGTATGTAATATAATAATGCCGAGTCATGTCATGTCCGAACTAAAAGTGCATAGGGCACTACTTTGGTACATTAATTGTGGCGTATAAGCGATCATTATTAAATTTAAAGTAGACATGAAGGCAAGACGATCAGCAATAAGCTGCAGGCGCCAGTCCGGGAGGTATGAAATACTCGCATCTCAGAAAGAAGCCACATATTAGCCCGATAGTGTTAATCCACCAGGCCCGATAAAATTAGGGTGGGTGGATACTTATTTTTTTATTTCTTTAGTTTCTACAAGAAATCGAATGGAGATCAGTCGGCCTCGTGATGTACTGGTTCGTGCGTTTACCTGCCAATTATTGTAATAAATTAAATCATTGTATATATATGTGTATGTATCAATATGTGTATTGTGTATACTAATAAGTTTATATTTTATTTGTCTGTTCTTTCTTTTTACTTGTAAATAATTATTATGTACTAAAATTTAAATTCCTAGCTTAGAAAGAGGTATATACCCTTGTTAACCGGGCAAAGTGTAAAAAAAATGATGTAATATGATAATGTGTATTAGTAAATAAATAAATTATACGTAATTTGAAAGAAAATTTTCTGCTCTACAATATTGTGTTTGCTTTTACGTTGCATATACAGCCTGTAACTGGGAGGGTGGATCATCGGTGGCAAAACGATGGGGGACTTTAATGCCTGTCGATTAAACTCTCATGTATGCTCAGCAATATTCAGTCATTTAAAAGTTATTCAGATTTTTAAGAAATTTTAGTAAAACCCGATTTAAGGCTGGATGTGCCCAAGTGTAGCCAAACTATTAAATCTACGTTCGTAGTTTTTTTCCAAGTAGCTCGATAGTAGGTTTTTTATCCTACAATACAGTTTTGAGTCGTTATTGGATTTAATACCAAATAAAAAAAAATCTTTACAAAAAATTCTGAAAACTTAGTTTTTCAACTAACTTTTAAGGGCTCAAAACTAAATTTTTTGCTACCAAAAACTGTTTTTGCTTATGGAAAAGTAACCCTGAAAATTCCATTTGGCTAGTGTAAAGGCATCATGGTAAAAAGTGAACTTGAATTGTACAAGTACAATCAATATATTTTTTCTGTTCACCAAAAACGTACTTAAAAAGTTAGCTAGCTTATTTTGGTTATACTACGCAACGATACTAAGTAAAGAAACAAGTTTGCTCAATAGAAGGACAGAATTGTGTCAAATTAAAAATACAGAAATATGTTGTTTTATTTATATTTTTTAAAGTAAATGCTCAAAATGGGCTCTATTATTCGCTGTGTATAGAATCCACCTTTTAATCTTTTTAAAAACTATGAATCGTTTAGAAAAATATTGCGATGAACATGCCAATAATGCCTGATTATTAAAAGCCAATAACTACCTACTTTAAATGGGTTAAAAAAAGTTTTTATTTTATTATATTTTATTACAAGCCTTTAAAACGGAATGTCAAGTAGAGGAAAGTGAGCATTTTCGACACGACATTTTCGAGGTAATAAAGTTGACAAAGCTGCTAGCGATATTCGCTTAGTTTACGATGAAGATGTAATGAGTTATTGACTTATTTGATAGAAAATAATGAAGGAGAATACATTATTCAGTAATTTGTTGAATTTTTTTGTTTTGTCCTCTTAATAAACAATTGAAGGTAAATATGTTGTATAACTTCGAATTAATACGGGACTAGTGCCCCAATTATGTATAATGGAAAGTTAACATAGTTATTTTCAACTGTCCATAAAGTAATATCGAGTTATTTGCATGTAAATTGTAATGTTCGTATGAAATTGCTAAAAAAAATATACAGGTTACCAACGAAGATTCTTTGAATTTTCATATAAATCGTCATGATCGTAGAACAACGACGCATGTGATTTTCATTCAATTTTCGTGAGAGCGGTTTAAATATTTTTTTTACACTTTATGTCACAACTATCATATACAAAATCATTTAATTTAATTTTTCGTATAATTTGCATATATCGTTTTTCAAGCCTGAAAAAAAGCCTTCATTTTTAAAAAAAATATCAAATATAAAAGACAGTTGTTGTCGCCTTTTTCGCACATCCGTCGTTGTTCTACGATCCCGACGAAATATTCATATCGCACCTTTGGTGCAATAAAGGCCAAATTTAGGACACCTTTTTTTTGTTACGTCTTTTATAAGAATTTTTTTAATAATTCAGAATAAGATTTTAACCTGAAACTATAGCAAAAACAATTAATCAATTCAAGATTTAGAACCCACTGCAAATAGAAATCCAGTAATAAGGCAATAAATGCGAAAAAAAACTTTAAAATACTCTCCTGTAAAATTAAAAAATATGCTGTAGTGCCTCTTTTACACCAAAGGTGCGATATGTTCGCACAGAAAATTCGATTTTTCTTTGAGTACAATTGAAGATAACTTTGTACACTTCCCATTGTAATCGAGGCCCAGGTGATAACCCAAGGGAACATATGCTGACAAATTAAGGTAAAAAGGGTTATTCACTTTGAAGGGGAAGATTGCTATCACAATATTATTGACAAGCAGTAAGAAGAACATTTAAAAACATTTTCATGTAATTCTTTTAGTTTGCTGAAGGTGGACGCCTTCTTTTTGACACCTGTTATTCGTATACAAATTTGCGGATTGTCACTGAATCTCCAGATCAAAAGGGAAAAGTCTGTTAGAAGTAAGAAACCGGGAGTGCTTTTGTCGAGCAAGACCAAGCGAGTTTGACATTGTTCACTTTAAATTATAAAATATCGCAATCTGTAGCCGCATAGAGTTAAATGATGTAAGGGAAAATCTTTTCAGGGAAAGAAATATTTTTAATTCGTGATATTGTGTAATCGCAAACTTAAGCAAATTCAATAACCTTATCTGTGAGATTATCTATTAATTTATACTGCAAGATCTCAAATGAGGCGTTGAGTATGTTGGGATTTACTCGCAGGGTTACTGGCAAATTAAAAAAATATCACACCAATCGAGTCACTTTATTGCTCCCTGGTAAGAAGTCGTTTAGATTATATTTCTCCAGTTGGTCTCCCCATTATAGTGCACATTCTGATTTACTTGAGCGCGTCCAGAGGAAGTTTATAAAATATATTTATTTTAAACTACATATTCCAGCTGCTTTATTTAATTATAATCAATTGTTATCGTTAACAATTTTTTTTAAACTTTCCGATAGAAGAATCCTAACAGACCTAATATTACTTTATAAAGTGATCAGTTCATTCATTGACTGTCCAGATTTGCTGGAGTGTTTCCATATTCTGGTCGACATACCCGCCACAGATCTTCTTTTTGCTTTGCAAGTTCTAAGACCAACTATCACATGAACTCGCCTATCCCTAAGCTCCACAGATATGGTAATCAGTATGAGGATAAGGCTGATATATTTGGTTCTGGACTTGATAATTATAAAACGAGTCTGATTTATTTTTTTCTCTCGCAGTATAATCCATAAACTTTTCTCTTTGTTTAAAAATGTTTTTCTTTTTTGCTTTTTCATATTCATGTATATATTTCATTAATATTTTTAGTTACTTGTGTGTATTTACTTGTTACTATTATTATAGTTGTGCAATTCTATCGTTTTTATTATGTATTTATTTTATTTTTTCCTTCTTATTTATTGTTCAATGAATGTGTTAAAGGAGATTTATATCGTTAATTTAAAAATAAATTAATAATATTAATAAAATATTCCAATATTACTGATAAATATTTAAAAAAATGTTTTAATCTTTGTAAACAAACACTGGATGTAAGCCTCTTGATTCTTAGGAGATTATTAAGATTAACACATTTCAAAAATATAATATAGAAAAAACAGATTAAACATAAAGGTGATCTAGAAAAATATTATGAACAATGTATCGCTTTAAACTAATCAGCATCATCATTTCCCTTAACCTACCTAGTGGTGCATAGAGCACTGCATTTTTAAACCAAATGCAGCGTATTTCGATCATCGATTTCACGAAGGTAAGGTGCAGTCTAACACCTCAGGTGCCAGTCCAGAAACAATAAAATATTGCAATTCAATTTTTTTTCAATCAATATTTCACGTCCACCTTGCCCTGCCCTGGCGATTCCTGAATCGAACCCTCAGGAATGGAAATCGATCGCACCAACCACTTCACAACGAGGTGGATTTCCTCTCGATTTCCTTTTACAGGATTTTTACCTGAGAGCAGCCATCGAGTTGAAAACCCTCGTCTAGGGCTCAGGTTCTATTTCACACACAGAAGTGTATTCTCCGTCCGCTTGGACAATGTTGTTGTTTTCTACCAGGTAGTGTTGATAGCATTAAATACATGATAGATTTCGTCATTAATACTTTTTTTCCGGGTTCGTTAATGTAATAAACGAAATTGCATGTTTTTTTTTACAGTAATTACCTCTCCAATTTTATCGTCAACAAGAGGGGGAAAGACGGCCCACCCTAATACTACACCAAGTATAACAGCGACCAACCCAATAACTCCTAAAGATACACTTAGCCACATCATCTTTAAAAAAATGTTTTGAGTTATTTCGCAAAACGAATCAACCGGCCCTACATAAAAACTCACGATTACTAATCCATTTGACGGATAAATGGGTAAAAGTACCGTGCCTTTTTGATAAAACGGTGTATTTTGTGCTGATAAAATGCATATTAAAAAGATAATATTAACCTAAGATAAATCGTGAAAAACAAAAACAAAGATATCACGACAGAGATAGAGAACAATTTTAAGAAGGGCGTAAGGATTCTAAAGATTTACGGGGCTGTTATTGGCTGGTTTAAGAGATAACTCAACATACAGTTTATTTACTACTCCCAGGGCCGGTTTTAACACTACCAGCGCTCTGAGCGGGATTTCTACGGCACCCCCTATTATCCACCCCTTCAGACCCATACAAAAAAAGAAAAGGTTTATAATGAAATAACCATTTATTAAAAAAATACTAATATAATTTTACTTTTCTAGCCTTTCTATCAATGAACTCTTTTATACGTAATAAAGTTTATGTTTTCCACAATTTCATTTTCGATTGACAAAGATGACAGGTTTGTGAATCTAGATTGAGATATTGTCGATCGTAGATAAGTTTTTATGAGTTTAAGCTTTAAAAAAAAATCCTTTCCCCGCTAGCAATCGTTACAGGTGAGAAAAGTGATCAATATTCGCAACGCTATCCATAAATTTGGGTACAGTTCTTGTAAGTTACGATCTTTGATAAAATTCAAAACAACGACAGGATTTACCACATTCTGATCAGGCAAAAATGATTTCAACTTATGAGTTCATCACACAATGTTGTGTTGTATGTACAACCATCTATATCGGATTTAGAATCTACAGTTAATTTCAATTGGAAATTACCACAAAGTTTGAGAAGGTCTGTTTTTTTTGGAATCTTTTTTATATTGAACCAAGATTTTGAGTACTCATTTAACTTTTCAAATCTTTCATTGCGTAAAATTGAGGTAGTCTCCAAATGGCTGCAGAAAAATTCAACTTCAAATGACTTTTGGGAGTAGTTATAGTCTCATCGTGGGCCACTATAACGAGTTTGTCGCTAGATTTAAGAAATTTACGAGTAAGTTGAACTCACTCGATGAGCGAGTGGATAAAATTGGGCGCCTGCAGCGCCCCTTTATATCTAGCGCCATGGGCGGTCGCCCAACCGCGCCCTACCCTAACGCCGCTACTGACTACTCCGTTACGGTTACAGCTGTTTAAGGCTTATCTGTTTTTTCTGCCCTGTCTGTAATATTGTTTGTTTCTGGCTAGTATTACCAAGAATGGTAAAAGCCATAGTATTTTCATTTTTTTAAACTACTCTACCAATATTTGAGCATCCATATTTCTTTCGTCGGTTGATTGTGAAGTAAAAGAGAAAAAAATATATTGATGTGGGAGAGATTCGTCGGAGTTATTTAAAGTTCGGTTCGAAAATTGTGCTGATTGGACTATTGTGGGGGTGCGCAGTGCGCGGTGCGCGGTGTGGAGGTGCATAATAGCCCGCGACGCACAGGGGGGTAGGAACGGTAGGACGCGTTAAAACATGGCGGAAAATCCGAAAAAGTTACTAGCATATTACACGTTTTTTCTATTTTAGTCAACGAATGCATGTTTTTAAAAACATGAAAATGGAAAAATTAACAAACATATATAAAAATATAAAAATTATAGCAAATTATTTATAGAGTTGAGTTTTTCTACTGACATTTCTTGGTGGAACTGCATTTTTCATTGTAATACTAAAAATATGTATATAGTTTTATTCCACTTTTTTTTTTAAATGCCAGTGACCGGGTTTCGTCGTGACCCGGTCACTGGTAAAACATTATAAATAAAAGTGGAATAAAACCACATAGGTATTTTTATTATTATAATTATTTATAAAGTAAAAAATAAAAAAATACATTTCAATCTGTCATTGGCAGGTTTAAGTAGCCACTTTACACACTGTGTAACATTCACCATTTTTCCCATGTTCGAAAATCCACATTTCTTAAATTCTTCCATTTGTTGATTTTAGTGAAGTTAAGGAGCTGAAACCTTTATTGTTGTGAAGAGATTCATCTGATTGAATTATTTCACGTACTTACCTACTAGGCAACGCCTGAAAACAATTTTCCAATTTATAAACTTCTTCTTGGACCAGTTGGTTTTATTACAATATTTTTAATTTGTCGAAATGTTTGTTTGATAAAAGACTGGATTTTACTCCTAGGGAGCCTTTAAGATCAACAAATTATAACAGAGATGGAGAACATCTGTCTAGATTTTTATTTTCCTTTCTCTGAAATGTTCTCCATCTCTGTTGTAATTGGTTAATCTTAATGACTCTCTAGGCTAAGGGGTGAAATCCAGTCTTTTGTCTACAAACCTTTGGAAAAATTAAAAATATTGTTGGTTACGCGTGAATGTTTACTGCCATTTATGTGTTTTGGGTGTCGGCTTTTCTTTGAGAAGTAGGAACCCGAGCAGCCTGGCAGTACTTACCGCATTTCAACAATATAAAAATTCCACATTCAAATATAAAACTGACAGCCGTATTTTCCTGAAAAACAAATGAATCTCTTCTGTGGTCCGCATGATAAACTGAAAGCAAAATAATACTGCTGCCGCTATCGATACCTATATATAGTATTCGCTTAAGTGTCAACAGCATTTTTATCATCACCGCATCCAATATCCAATCCTGATACGCAAAGCTGAATTGAGAAAGAACTAAACATTCCCGCATATAATATCTGGTGGAGCGAGGGGGAACACTTCTAAACACGTGAGTCGATTTCCATTGTATATTAGGTAGGCAGTCATAGAATCAAGAATGGTCTAGAAACCGCATACGCGCATCAAACAGAAGGCGACTAAACTACTCTTAAAGGAGTAGTTTTACGTTTTGACCCATTAGTTTCTTTGTAGTCGTCGCTCAGTAGGAACTCAACTCGCGATTTGAATTCAACCTTGCCGTGTTGTGTCGTTTCAATGTATAGAAATACTGCTGGGATCTTAAATAACCCGGATGGGATCACATTTCACGTGTAAGTAGCGAATGCATTAGTTAAAAATTTAATTATTTTTCCATCTGTCAGATTGTCGAAGAAAACGAAATGGACGTTTTGTTAGTGTTGCCAGGGTAGTCAATTTTTTTACGCTACTTTACTCATCATATTTTATTTAACATGAACACTAATATATTAAATACCTAAATTTGTGAAGTGGGCGTGGACTCGTGTCAAACATTAGTCAAAATTTGGCTAATACGAAATTTGATCAAGCCCGGCACAACAATCGCTTCGAACTCGTAAACGTGTGCCGAGCTCCTATAAATTTTGAAAATGCCAAGTGAAATCGTGCACAAATTCAACCCAAAATATTTGCAGTTTTTAGCTTGTGTTTTTTAAATATTGATTGACATAAATAAATGATAAAAATGAGTTTCCAAACCTACTGCAGATAAAATTATATTTTATGAACATTATTATTTTGTATTTAAAAAATCTGTTTTTTGCAAAAACTTCTGCAACAAAACCGGTGTCGGTATTTTTAGATGCACGTCACATGCTAAAACTGATAAAAAATTAATTACAGGCTATTGCACTTTACAGGGATTTCAAGGGTAGGTCAATTAAGTGGACACATTTAGAAAATCTGAATAAACTCCAAAAAATTAACATTTTCACTTGGCTAACAAACTTTGGCGGGGGCATTTAAAAAAAAAAATCCACAAATTTAAGTCAAATTGGCATCACAATTATTCAGTTACAGCTTTGCTGATGCAATAAATTTTTGTTCGAAAGAATTACATTCACCTGATTTTCAGAATTCAGATGATACCTTTGTTTTTAAAAACCATATACACATAAATATTAACCACTTTGATTTTTAAAAACCCCTTTGTGCAAGAAAAAAAAAAAATATTTCCATTTTTTGATTAAGACAGTTTTGCTACACATTTGCCTGAGAGATCGCATTTCGACAGCATTTAGCCTGCTTTTATCCTTGTTTTCTCAGTTCCATACTTTACTCCTATACATCAGGAAAACCTACCTAAGGTCATCTAACAAGTAAATACATCATAAAATGTAGATACTTAAATACATGTTTATATTTAAAACTGTATTCAGTTTGCTAAAGTACGTTGATTCCTTTCCTGATGCAGTTTCTATATTTTGCAATTATTGTTTTTTTTTTATACTATTTTTTGTTTTTAATAAATATGTGTTATGCTTTATGATAAAATAGTATATGTTTCTTTTTCCTCTAAATAATATAATTAACCCAATTAAAAATACTTCTGATTACAAAGCAGTCAAAAACTTCATACAAAATAAAATATTACTAATTAAATGGTCATTAATCGGAATTTTACAAATATAAATATCGATTGTTTCGGGACAGCACGTTTAGAATAAGTTATCAATATAATAACCGCAAGTATAAGCGAGATAGAAGACTGACTATTTTAATTGGTCATTTACATTCTAAATCCAAAAGGTCTTTTGTAAACTAGTCACATCGGTTTTCATAGTAAAACTTATTATTGGCACTTCTAGTGTATTATCTATTCAGTAAACATGACATAAAAATATTAACTTTATGTAAAATAAAATTCGTTCCATTTTTTAAGTTCAAAGGTTTCAATTACTCTTATTACCCTTTTCTTATCTATTTTGTTGTGTCAATCAATGATTCCGTGTGAACAATCAAATTTTAGGGAACTTTAAAAAATGTAATTATCTTAAATTTGTGTTACGCAGCGACTTCAGACATGCGCGCGGCGAAAGTGGGGGGATTTTTAGACACAATCCGATGTATTCAAATATGATTCTACGCTCCTTCTGGACTATTCTTAGTTCTATGGGTGGCAGTAAACGTCCAATAACGGGTGTGTTGGTGTTGGACCATCTTGGATTAGTCCATGCACTCAGGAAATCGAGGAAATAACTTTCGCGCCTCTTTCTCGCGTCACCAATTGCATTAAAAATATGTTGATTAGTTTCTTCTCGTTACACGAGTTTTAAGAAAATCCTTCACCATATTTATTTGTGACATTATTTGGCGCTTCTTGAGCCTCCGAAGAAAGTTCTCTACGTAGTTTTTTTATATTTAAAACGAGCTGAACCCGGCAATGCTTTGCGATTGCTAGATTTTGGTAAATTTGACTGGTATTTATGAATATATCAAATGTACACAATCGAATGTGGGATATCAATTATTGTATTTAGTTTAAATTAGATATGTGTACATACACATACCTTTTTATTTTTATGTTTCGGATTTCATAAATTCTGATGATATGACGATGATGATGATGACGATATGCGGTGACAAAGAGTTTTGATTAATAGGTATTTGAACTTTTTTTTTCGGTCACTGTCTTGCAGATACCTTCCCGATACTGTGCGAAAAAAAAACTGCATGTCATACCTTTTATGCTTAACTAAAATATACAAAATCGACGTTTCGTTGTCCCGTTTTCCGCACCTCAAAACTGAACCGATTTTGTTATATTTTTTAGATAGATTGTAAAAATAAAAATTTCTTTGTCGTTCCTATTTGCGTTTTTCAAAAATAGTTATATTTTTATACCGTGCGCCCGAAGACAGCAGATAAAACTGAGTGCTTTTATTGGTTTTTGGATGGTTCTAGTTCCCATAATAAACAATTTATCAAAAAAAAAAAATAGGGACACGCCAATGGTAAATATCTTTGGTGTGTAAAACAATGCTCTAGTGCCATAATCCAGGGAGAAAATACAGGAATAGGTTTATATGAAGAAAAGTCACGCTGCGTTTCTTCTTAAGATAAAACATTATTAAGTTTATTAACAAAACTTTGCTTCATAATGCTTATCCATAGAAATAGGTTCGGTTTTCTTAAATAAAACCATTTACCTATTAATACACCTTGAGCCCTCTAAAATTATGACAGTTTACTGATTCCCAAACGATCAGTCATGCCCAACGCGTATGTCATCATCATCATTCCCTTTGCGCACCTAATGGTGTATACGGCACTGCATTAGTGCACCAATCTCAGCGTATCTTGATCATTTGAATGTAATATGATCAGTTTTATGCTTCAGGTGCCAGACCAGGGACTATGAAATATTCTAGCGTGAAAACACTATTTAAAATAAATATTTCACATCAACCATGTCGGGAGTCGAACCTGAGACCTCTTGCATGGTAGGCAAACGCGCTGACCATTACACCACGAAGCCGACACGCGTTTTTAGTCGCTCTTTAACCGCCAGCGGAGTTTTGACGAGAGCTTGACATATAATTCGAAACCAACGGCTGATTGTGTTGTGAAATAGAATTCTAAAACTTCAAATATTTCATTTTCATTTGCAAATGTCAAACTCTGCTCTTCTACCAACAGGGGTGCACTTAATGTAGAAATGAGATTTCTAATATGTTTTATATGTCCGTTAATATTGTTTTGGCATTACCAAAAATCCAGTAAAAAGAAAGAAATTTGTTGAAATTGTGGAATTTAAGGAAATAATCTGATTAGGAGCCATAAAAAACTAATATTGTTAGTAATCATTACTTCAAAAAAACAAACTATTTTCATATACAAAAAATAACTTCATTCCGATGTTTTTGTATAGGCATTCTCGTCGAATGCAGCCCTGGTGAACGATGAATAAAACATTTGCGCTCCTAATACATCGATTAATACTGGTCCCTTGATGGTGCTTCATCATCAAAAGTGCAATTAAGTTCATAAATACACTGTTGTGGAGTTAATCCACGCCGAAAGTTGTAAAAAATAATCGCACGAAAATGTTCATGTTTTAATTCCATTTTTCACTGATATCAAATTTTCAATTAACTATAACAATTGAAAATAGCGTACGCATAAAAAAACTTACTGAGTTAATATAACTTCTAAAACGTAGTCTACGATAGAAGTGTCAGTTCCTCGAAACATAAAAGGCAACCCTCGTATTTGCAAAAAAATAGCAAAACATGTATTTTTCATATATGTTTGCCACGTAATACTATTATTTATATTTTTGTTATATTTTCTACACTCCCATCTTATATACTTGAAATAAATCCGTTTATGACTTAAAATTTGTTAGTTCAATAATAAATTACTTTTTTCTGACAACCCTGATTGAATTTTGCACTTTGTATGAAAAAGATCGTCCTACCGGTTAAACTTTGCCTATGGCCCAAGCAAATTAGTGAAATTAGGGGAAATAATTCGTGTAGTTTTGAAAATTGGGGCACACTTTTTTCTCGAAGTGTCTTGATCAACATATTTAAAATCCTCGATGGTGGGGGGTCTGCTAAGGGCGGGGGAGGGGGGGAAAGGTCCCTTTTTTTCATATTTTGGGTCATATCTCAAAAACCTTTAGAAATAGCGTTAATGTTACTTCTACATTAATTATTAACATAATATTTACTACAAATTAGGTTCTCTTCATTTTTACTGTAGGATTACTACTTTAGGAGCAACAGGAGGCCCAAGAATGAGAAGTGAAAAGTTTCACGCGGTCGTACGCGTCTCCCCGTGTTTTTCTTTCTTGTCTAATAATCTCCCGAATAAAATTAAACTCCACTGAATTCTTCGAGTGAAGAGCAGATGGCGCGTTACTTGTTACCGTCGCTTTTAACCTTTTTGCTAGTGTTGAATCCGTGATTCCTCTTCCTGAAGTTATTCCTCCACAGCTCTTCATACTGCGCATCAATGTTTGCTCAATTGTCATGTCAGACCAAACTCCAGTCCAAAAAGAATCGCTCCTTCTTATAGTAAGGTATCCTTGCTGGGCAAAGGACTCGAATTCATTTTGACCCATTCTTGTCTCAAGCTGAATCATATCTTGGAGATACAAATGAGCACATCCGACATACTGAAAGTGACCGCTAGCATGAAAGAATGGTATCATCCTCGGTTCACAGCTAAAGGGAGTCTTCCAATTATCAGAACGCTCTGCAGCAATAAACTGTTTCATAATAGTGACTATGTGAATGTACTGGATCCATAGTGCATCTTTGAAAATGTTCAATTGACTTATTATTTTTTATTGCAGTGAAGTCAACAGCTCATTATCGATTACTCTTGGCGTAGGTAGTTGCTCAGCTAGCATGTCTTTTAAGGGGTTATTTATGGTTTCCTTTTCATCATTACTAACAAAAAAGATATTTCAAAAATTCTCAAAGAAAGGCATAATTATGGCATTGGACGGTCTCGTATTATTAGCGTTAGGGTTTTATTAAGTTTTGTAATTATGAAAATACTCCGCCCGTAATGTCACAAGTTCTAGTCGGTGAGTTCCCTGATTAGGGAGTTAACTTCCCAGAAACCATAAATCTATTACAACACTGTCTTTGTCGTATTGTTAACTCAAGACAAGATCTGGACTGGTTTTTTAAGTTTACAACGATTTAAACGAGCACTAAATAAATAGTTCAGATCTTGTCTTGATGTCCCTTATGTTTGTCAATGCTTCTTTTTTTTTTTTATTAATGTTTTAAACTATTCTTTTATTGTAATATTTAAACCCTATAAATTGTATACATGGAAAATGTCTGTTAATAAATAAATGAATAACACCATGGTTGATTCAGAAAAACTTGTGACGTAGTTCATTTTAATTATCTTTTTAATACATTTTTGAGAAACTTCATCGTACGATTAAATGCTCCAATTTTTATCGCGTGTAAGAAAAATTTTTTTGTATCCAATTTCCCGTAGCACTGAAATTGCTCATTACAGATTCTTCACTTACTAACTAAACTTTTATTAAATATTAGTATCTGTAAATTTTGTGTGGTTTTGGAAGCACTATTTCGATTGACGGATTCTCCCCTATTCCGTTTAGATTGATCCTAGAAAAAAAAAATAACTGTGAGGCCTAAAGCGGCTATATTTTTAGGTAATCGAGATCCTGATCAATTGAAACCGAAGGGCCGCTCAACAGAGGCCCGAAGACTGTTTCCTGGTAGTTTTTTAAATTATTTGATGGCAGGCAAATGCCAGTACACAGGATTTTTACCTAGGAGTAGCCTCCGAATATTTTTATTTTAGTAGATAAGATTATCATCATTTCTCTTTCCGCACCCAGTGGTGCATAAGGCACTGCATAAGTAAAATAATGCAACATATTTCGATCACCTGTTACATGCAGGTACGGTGATCAGTTTTACGCTTTAGGTGCCAGTCTAGGGACAGTGAAATGTTGCATGTTGACTCTACCAGGAATCGAACCTGGGACCTTAAACATGGTTGGCAAATGCACCAACCACTACACTACGAGGTGGATTTGTCTCCACTGAATTTCCCTATTCAGGATTTTATTTTAGTGTAGCCATCGAGTTGAATACTGCGCTCCACCTTTCTCAACTAGCTCCTTACATAGCAGCATACCTCAGTGACACGGAGAACGACCAGGGGTGGTATTCTGAATGCAAAAGCGCACATAGAAAATGCATTTTTTAACAGGTATTTACGTACTAAATACTCGCTAATAGAGCGATTTCGTCATTTTCTTTTTTTTTTGCACCACAACAGGCCAGGAGGCCTAATTACAGTGGTGAATTACATCAGAAATCCAGGCTTGAGAAAAATCACATTTTTTATGTTCTCACTGGGAATCGAACCCGGAACCTTCCGTGTGTGAGTCAGCGTCTTGACCGCTACACCACGGAGGCCACCAATGCGCAATTCCGCTCAGAATACCGGCCCTGGAAGTCTTTTCTACTCCACCGCAGCACAAGGAATCAACCTGGGCATGTTGTCAGATTTTCTAATTAAATAAACTGGCAATTTTAAATATTGACATTTTAAAAATATTTAAGGGGTTCTGGTTCTATTTCACAGACAGAACTGTATTCTTCATCTGCCTGAACATTATAAGTGTCCATCCACCCTAATTTTAATATGTGTGGATTCGGGCAATACATGTGAAATGGGTCATTTGCTGTAATAATTTTCTGGAAAAAAATTAAGCATCCAACAAAATATTGTGTAATGTACAAAATATAAAGAAAAAACAATCTTAGTTCCCGACTTTTATTATTGAAATAAAAACATTTAAAATATATTTGTTCATATGACTGCAGATTATATGCCACAGGATACATTATACTATGCCTTTCAATGCTATTTCATTAAAATACATAACATGAAACATTCTAAACTAAATGTAAGGCAAAAAAGCATAGCGTCACATGTATCCCGGACATACTTTACAAAGTAAATGAAGTAAATCTTTATTAATCTAAATGTATCGTAATCCATAATATATATCACATTGTTTAAAAATAGATATTATGTCCTAGGTCAAGAACATATCAGTAATTAGATTTACAGTGCAATAAAAAAATTGTGAATATTTTCTACTTGACTTAATTGTTTATTAACCACATAAAATTCCTATGAAATAGAAGGCATTTAAAATGAGTATTTTTTATGTGAAACAAAGCGTAGTAGGTAAAATAACAAGTTACCTACATAAATGTACTAGATATAAAATAATTGAGAACCTTTAATATTTTTCGTGTTCTTGCCTTAGGATCTACATCCAAATATTTGTTTGTTATTTTAGTTCTAAGTAATAAATATAAATAATTTGAGTTAAAGAGCATAAAAAGTAAGCAATGCTTCATAAAACGCCTTATTAAATAGGTATATAAAGCTTGCCATGACTCGTGAATCTAGAATAATAATCATAAAGTGTCAATAAACGGGAATAAAGACGTTATGTTCTTCAATTACCTCAACTCAGAACAAACTACTTCTTTCTTAAACTTAACATAAATAAATACAACAAAGGTTACGTACGATAAGAGAAATTATATTTGAACTTTATGACAATATTGACACTTCTATGAAAAGAGAAAACATATTTAATGAATAATATGTGCATCATTTTGGCTTTGTAAAAGATACCCTTAGTGTATTAAAACTACGCAAATCTTAGGCTCGTTGGGGCGATTTGGGATAAATTATCACCAAGTGCAAAATCTTTATTTGTGCAAGGAATTAACATACACAATAACAAAACTAACAGACAAAATCAGATTACTCGAGCACAATTTTCTTCAGGGTCCTATGAATTTGTGTATTAGTTTAAATCAAATTTAAATAAACTCAATTTCAAAACAGTCAGTAAAAAATATATCACAGATATAGAATACCTTGAATATTGCAGAATCCCCTTTGTAAAAGAAAAACTGATTAAATAATGTGACAAGTGTAATACTACGGAACAGTGCCTGTCCTAACTTTAGGTTAGTTAAAGATTTTTTTAGAAATGAATACAAAAATGATACATAAAAATCACTATGGCTAAAAGTAGAGGTTAATTACAATAGTAAGATAAAAAATGGTAATGTTTTTTTTTTGTAATGTTGTAATTTCATTATTGATGTGTTACAATGTATCAAAATTGATTTGAGTTTTTATAACAATTTAAAAAAAAAAACATTCTGTCAAATAAACATCGGGAATAAGTAATTTAAAAGGCCCACATAAACAATTTTTCAGTTTTTTTTTCACTAAGTTGGCACAACTATACTCTGTATTGACGCTAAGTTTGAGTGCTTTTCGCTATTAAGTTTGTTGTCAGCAGTCAAAAACATTGGCTGTACTGAAGTGCGTATTACGATTTTTACTATGGAGAAAAAAATAAACAAGAATCTGTCTTAAATTTTATGATACAAAATTTTTAGTTTAAACACGTTAAAAATGTTACAGAAAGCCTACGGTGACTAAAATATCAAGAACAAGAGCATTTGAGTTGTACAAAGCGTTCAGTGAGGGTTGTGACATCGTCGGTCGAAAATCAAGTGCCAAGTTCATTTAATGTTTGTCATGCTCAGTTTTCTTCAATATTCGTGGCATTGTTCACTCAGAATTTCTTCCTGACGGCCAAACAGTGAATAAATAATATTATTTGAGCGTTATGAGACGTTTGAGAGAGAACATCCGCAGAAAAAGGCCGATTTGTGAAAGACAACTCTTGGATTTTGAACCACAATAATGCACTGCTTGTGAATTAATTTTTCAACAGAAACTCAATAAATGGCACCGAACAACCCCTTGTATTCTCCTGACTTGACTTCCTGTGACCTTTTCTGCTCCCCAAACTTAAATTACCGCTTCGTGCAACTCGTTTTGATTCGATTGAATGACATAAAACAAAATTCGCAAAGGAAACTCAAGGGGATTCCAGAGAATTATGCCTACAAAAAGTGCATGGATGACTGGATTGTTCGTTGGAAAAAATGTATAGCTTCAGAAGAAGCCTGTTTTGAGGGAGATTCAATAAACTTGGAAGAATAATTGATTTGTTGTTTTTTTGACTCAGTCCCGGTATTTATTTGACAATATGTATACAGTGTTTGACAGTTGCCAGCTTAAAAACACCTAATCAAAAACTAAGAACTGCACTGTGTTTTGAGTGTTGATCACAAATAGGGAAGTAAAATTACATAAATTTACACAAAAGGCGCGGTGAAATACCCGAAGTTTTACAGTAATTTTATTGAGGAACCTAGACAATTTTAATTTGTTTTTTTACTTAGTTTATCTAGCATAAACGCAGATTTTAGCTTTATTCAAACAAATATGTAAGGGGAAGTGTAGAAACTGTTTACTGACATTAAGATGATGTCGATGCTGTAAGGTTTCAAAACGTCATAACATTTCAATTTAAAAAAAATACAAATAGAATGACCTTGACCGCCCTACACTTGTAATAAATATCGACAACCACTTGACGTATCTAAATCTGATTTTCGTTGTCTTATAACGTGTCCTAAAACAAAGCTACTGGTATTAGTTATAGCTTCGAAAAATAAAAATTAGTACGTCATATTCGTTTTTCATTGAAAAATACCATGTTTTACCAAAATCTGGTAAAATTACCAGGGTAATTATACCGCCTTACATCTTTAATCACAAAACATTGTGCGCGTACTACATGTGTTTTTAGCAACCGCAGAGTGCAGGTAATAAAGTTGGCTAAAGGGTTTGAAATATAAAATAATTATATCCTACAGTATAATTAAATTCATGGAAAATAATGTGTTGGTATAACTAACTTACATTGCGCACGCATTTCATACAAAATAATATATGAATGATTTTACTTGAGAAAAATTGGGAGGTTTTTCTTCTTAAGCAAAACCTCCTAATACTGTGCGTTACCCAAACCGTGTGTATGTGTACACAACAGTGCGATACCAATTATGTAGGCGATGTACGCTAAAAATACAATGACTAAACTTTATCCTGCTAATGAAGAGTTTATTCAACGTGCATGTATTACCATTTGAATCAGCAGGTATGTATAAAACTCAAGTTGAAATACAAGATATGCTTGTACATAAACAAAATGCATGGATTAACTGTAGTTTCCATTATTACTCATCACTGGTTAAAATTAATTTTATACACTTATGTCCATATTAGGGTGTCCCTGACTATAAGGGCAATTTTTTTTTACAGATTGAGACACGCATACCCTCTTATTTTGTTCCATTTGACCATAATAACTGAAATAATAAATATTATTGAAATCGGATAGCGATAATCCGTGCCGACTTGATGTCAAACTTTGAATATAAAAGTTTGTATGGAAACCATAGGGGAATATTTTAACTTAATATTTATTTTGTAAATAAAACAATGGTACTTTGATTATTGTATCATATTTATTATGTATTATACATATTAATTATTTAAAGGACATTATTAATTAAATTTTCTTTTTAAGGTTTGTTTTTTACAGTCGGGATATACTTTTCTGTGTTCTTGTACGCAACGTAATAAATATTGTTTTTGTTCCTCGTCCACTGTGATTAAGCCATGAAAGTCTTGCATCAACTTAACAGCTCTTTCAGCCGTATCATTAACTGCTTTCAGTGACTGCACCTTCATTTTAGCGTGTTGAAACGAAGCATTAGCAAGCCACGAAGTAGGACACTCCATGAGAAAACTGTCATCAATATTGAGTCGCCTGAAAAAGGATCTGCTGTTCATGGAAACAAAGTCATCGATGTTTTTTTCGAGGCCCGCTAAGTTCTTCTCTCGATGGAATGTAGCGTTTATTGTGGACCGATGGATTTTCTTTGGCCAAATTAGCAACTATTTTTACCTTACTTTCTTGGCTAATATCATCGTCAAATAGAGACAAGATAGACACTTCGTCTGCTAAATACCACAAATGCTGGCAAAACTTCTGTATAGCCGCTTTTGATATAGTTTTGTCGACCATTTCGTATGCCTTCACAGCCTTCAAAAAGCACAAGTCCTGGTAGGGCGCTTTTACCGCTAAAGTGCATTGCAGCCAAGGCTTGACATAGGATGTCGCGATAAACAGGCAGACGTCTAATAGAGCTGTTTTGTCCTTATTTGACATTTTGAATTGAGAGCTAAACAACGATATTTTTAATGAATAAATAGCTCTCGCCATCCATCTTGCTTGGTGCTTGGCGCCTGGAGGCCGAATTTTAAATTCATGAACTTTATCTCCGCCAAGAAATATTATGCAGAGCTCTATTAACTCTCGATAGTCATCTCTTACAATTTCTTTACTCAATTCAGTTCTGTAATACTCTAAAAGTTTATCAATTTTAGAATCGTTCAGACGTAATAGTTTCTTTGTGGCTTTGTATCTTCTCTACATTGATGTTTTTCCAGTTTGATCGAAAATTTTTGAATAAAGGGATATCGGGACTTGTAGTGACTTGGCTGATTTTGGCCTCGAACACAGCTTTTAGTACCAATTCCTAGATGTGATGGCGGCAAGCAAAAATCAACATTTCTCTGTTCAATTTCTGTTCGAGAAGCACACATGCACCATTAATTCGGTCTGTGTTAGAAGCAGTAGTATCACAACAGAGGATCTGTGCTTTATCTTCAAGATTCCAGTCAACAATATCATTCCAAACTGCTTGTGCCTGTTGGCTTCCCGATGAGTTTTCTAATTTTGGCACAGCAATAAGTTGTTCTTTATTATCGTATGAAATAACGATTGGTAGACGTTCCTCTTTAGATTTTCGTACATTTAAAGCCGGCAACAGTTTTCCATCCCAGTGGACAGTTACAGTATCTGGTACATCGTTTTGAAAATGAAGTTTTATAGCTTCTGCGCGCTGTTTTCGCTTTTCTGTACGAATTCTTTGGATGGAGGACTTGCTTATAGGAAATTCGTCAGTGTTGTGGCCAAGTGCTTCAATAGTTGCTTCAATAATAAAAACAGAATCTCTCATACTTAACTGCCACCTGTCTAATGCCGCCACCAGTTTCGGAGTAACAAAATTTTTCTTCACAGAAGTTTTAATAGTATCGGGCTGTTTCCTCTCAATTGCAATGGACAAATCTTCTTGTAAGTCCGTTACTTCAGAATCAGAATATGAAGTTTCTTGTAATGTCTCATGAGAAGACGTAGAGGGTGTTATGGATGCCAGCCGCTTTTGCTCCTGGATATTTCTAAGACTCGCCTTTTCCTCCTTTTCTGTCAATTTTTTGTCCACTCCAGCTAAATGACCGGGTCTTCCTGGCTCTCTCTGCTTTTGTAAGAAAATCTTATCTTCATTTATCTTTATTAATTGGAGCGCATCGGCATGTGCAATATCAAACCAATTTTTTGTATTTGTAACAAACTCTTGTCGACGCTGCTCAAACTCATCTTGAGTTTTGTTGGCATCTTTTTGCAAATTTCTCCAATCTTCGTATAAGGCTAAGGTTTCTTAACACAGTTAGGTAAAGATTTAGTCGGTATACGTGCCTTTTCCCAATAAATAATGCACTCACGGATAGTAAGATTTGCACTTTCATTGACGCTTAAATTGACTTTGCGAATATTATAAAATAAAACCGCCAGCACTTGTCCATTAGGGGGAAGTTTAGAACCTGTAATTTGATGTTTTATATCCCCAACTAAAAATATTTCCTTTTTAGAACTGCATAACTCCACAGACATGTTGACACAACGAAAACAATGCGTTCACTAATAAAAACAAACACGATATAAAGCACATTAACACTAAGTTCGCGCGCGCCGTACTATGTAAGTTCTGACAAGTTTCGATGCAAGTCGGCACGGGTTTCCGTGATTCAATTTACGTGAAATTTTATTTATAAGTGTTTTGACATCATTCAAACAAAATTAGAGGGTATGCATTGAAAAAATAAAACTTTAATTTTTCTGGGACACCCAGTCCATATGCAAAGATAACTTGTGAGATTGTCAGATTTTTATAGCAGTTGTTACTTTCGTGATGCTTATTGAGGTGTGAGGAAGCCTCAATGGGGGATATCAAAATATTTTATATGCAGAGTACACTCTATGACACCTCATATGCACAGTCTAACCATGATCTATCAAAGTTTTAGGTAACTGGTCTAGGCTCCTCACCTCATGCAATTTGATTACAAATAAAACATTAAATATTTATGAAATCGAACCCGTAACTATGGTTTGTGAAGCCAGTGTCTTAGCAATTCGACTATGAAGGCCACATAAAATTCAAATTTCCCTTTTCAGGATTTTACAGATACATTATTGGCATTATATTATATTGTTACATTGTATCACATCTAAAAAATGTTGGGTACCCTTAGTAAAATTATTCTAGATTAATTCAATTTTGTTGATGAGATAAACACAAAAATGGAGTTTAGTTATTAGACACATTACATAAAAATGAAAGTAAGCAGTTTTGTACACATATCAAAAATAGAAATATGTACATAATATGTATTATGCATACTTGACACACCTTAACAAAATAAAGACAGTGAAAAAAATAGACTTCTCTTTTTGTTAAAATTTCTTCACAAATTTAAAGGCAGTAGCAATTAATTTACATTCTTTTTTGACCAAGAAATGGCCTCACGCTCCGACACAATAGCCATCATTTCATTGATTATTGAATTTTCCCTTTCGTGATTGACATCTAGAAAAAATAAAAGATTTATTAGACAAACAATAATTATAAATTAAATATTCATAAGGGAGACCCTGACTCCTGTTTATTGTAGACTAGTCGTGGGAAAATAAATTTAAAAATCGTTCCAAATTACTAACGCACATATTCACATTTTTTTAAACATTCAGTTTCACTTTCGACCGATATTTATTTACCAGGAATTTTTTTTTATATTTAAAGATCCAGGATTTATCCTGATAATATTATATTTATACATTTTACATTTAATTTCAATGTTTGTTTTTTATCGACTCTTTACAGATAAAAATCAGCAAATTTGTTTACAATTATTAATAAGATATTATTTTTATTACGTAATTCATCTACATATTACATATTTTTAATATGTAGTAATTAAAATGTCCATATTTTAAAAACTAAAATCATTATACCACTTTGTTCACTTGTTTTTTAAAAATTTTAATCATTACTATGTAGTTTTGTGAATATCAGTTGTTGATCAGATCATCAACAGTTGTATCTGAGAAATAAAAAATATGGGATTTTTTACAAAAGGAATCCCATATAACATCTAATTTCTATTGAAAAAATTGGTAGAAAATAGATAAATAGAGATTTTAAAGTTATAATGCATTTGCATGTTTAAAGAGGTACTCAATTACTTGTGGTCACCAATTCCAAGAAAACTTAAACAATTTAGGATATGGCAATCAATACAAATTATTATGGGGTTTTCTAAAACCAATAAATATTTATTGAATATAGTTAAAAATATCTACAGCATAATAATAGAGCAATGGACAATAATAGAACAAAGCACCCAGGTGTGAAAAAATTGTGTTGAATTCGAATATTTCAGCTCAATAAATTGACATTTTGGAGTTTTGTGCTGTAGTTCACTGCTGTAATGAGAAACTTCAGCCCTACGGGAAATTGGATACAAAAAATATTTTTTTACGCGTGGTAAAAATTAGAGCATTAAATTGTACGGTAAAATTTCTAGAAAATGTATGAAAAATTTTTTTTTTAATAAAAATGAACTGCTTTGAATGACGTCACTGGTTCATATGAACCATCCAATGATATGAGAGCTTTGAAGGATATCCGGTTTGGTCACCGTAAACGAACCAATCGGAAGACCTGTCATAGAACAACCTCTGACGTCACACGTGGAGTTATTTCAGAAATACAAAACTTTAAAAAATCATAGCGCTGATCATACGATATATAAAAATAATTTGGCTTAGTTTAATATTCTATTAACAAATAAAAAAAGACACTGAACTTCCTCATTAGCCCCTTTATTTTGTTGCTGAAATAAAATTATTCTAAAAGAAAAATTGAAATTTTTATTTTGAAGAATTTGGCAAAATTTTTCACCTATTTTTACTGGTCCGCAAGTTTAAAAGGGTGGGGAAACGCTGGTTTAGGCGATATAATGAGCCAACAAAGCTTTGTACAAAAAAAACAAGGTTTTGAGATATGGAAGATTTAAGTTAAAAAATAGGGTTATACAATACTTGTACTATCGAATCAAACTTTGATTGTTTTCAGCGATTCTATGATCTTTATGATTTTTTTTTACAGACTAAGAAGAAAAAAAGAAAAGGTTTTGAAACTTAATATAAAGCTTGAATTTTAGTTCCCTTAATAAAAATGTTTTGGTAAAAAAATAATGAGGGTTTCAGAGTGAGTGCTTTGAGCTTATTTTTATTTTATATTTTAAAAAATCGAACAATTAAAATTTTGTTTACCTGTAATATCATTGAGTAAGTCACGCAGTTGTAATCGTAACTCCTCATGGCGTTTTTCCAGAGCTTTCTCACGCGCACTCAAGGAATGGGAAGTACTTTGATTAGCGGAAGATTCCTGATTTTTATTTTGACGCACACAATGCGATTTTTCTTTCTTTAAAGAATCAACGGGGAAATCTTCAACTTGATGTGCAGCATTATCGCAAACTTTCGAATGAATAGAATTTAATGATTTACATCTGCAAATGATTATAGATTTTAGTGTTTATGCAATGGCTGGTATAAATAAGTATATAGCAATTAGAATCACTTTAATTTTAGTTGACACACAAATGTTATGTTAACTAATTTAAGTAAATAAATCAAATAAAAATAAATGGTAATATCAATTTATAAAAAATAATTACCTCTTCTTTGTAAAGATAATTTCATTACTTTTTGGTGCACTTGTAGAGGGAATGGATACATCCGGGTCCCCTAAAATTTTGAATAGAACATAAAACATTTGAGATAGTTGGACTTAACTCAATGAATTACATAGGTGCACAGTTTGATAAATTGATATGGTAAATCAGATGTGAATGGCTAGTTCTTACCAAACGAGTTGGGGGATACAGTGTAATCTTGCGGTAGAGGGGGTATCGGCGGAGCGTTTCCATAATAAGAACTGGATTCATCCAAATTTGGTGCATCCTGAAAATATTTTAACTATTAAAACAAACACACCATCTAAGAACGTAATGCTTATAAACCTCATTTTTCAAAGTTTATTTTTAATCAATTGAAAAAGAGGCTTCTATTTATTTTGAAGGCAGTTTCACACCAAGCTAAAAACACTAAATTGAGATTGAAGCATTTTACAGTAGCAGAAACATTACATCGTTAAGATATTAATATTTTAAGATACAAGTATTCTTTTCCACTAGACTATTTGTAAATTATGTGCCTAAATCGGTCATTAAAAATTGAAGAAACAAACATTTTGTTCTTTTCAGAGGTATTAGAGCATACAACATTAAATTCATATTATAGTGCCTCCAATTGAATGCGAAGTATTTTTCCGCAGCTCAAAAACCCTTCCGCAGCTCAAAAACATTAGTCACTGTACATGGGTTTATACTAACTTGAAAATGTTAAAGACAAGAATTTTCAAATATAAAAACTCTATCATATAAAAAATATATTACAATAGGGAAACATCACGATTTTTTAAAACAATTTTAAGTTAATAAGGGTCTATAGTAAAAAACTTTTTTGTACATAAGTATAAAAAAGTATACCAATAATAGTAGCATAAAAATATTTTTTTAATTGATAATTTTAAATTCCCACAAAAACAGTCCATTGCATTGACCATGCCCCTAATACGTCACGATTCGGTTAAATTTAAATAGGATATCGTCACGAATCTTGACTTCACAATCGTTTATGCCAAAAATGTTGCGTTTTGGTAGACGTATTTTTAGCAATTGGATTTTGAAAGTTTTGTAGGTATCAAAACATTTTTCCACAATATCCATATTAATTTGAAAATACAATTAATTTTTCTAAATCCATTTCACATATTTTTATTGGTATTCGTAATATGTGATATTTCCCTATCGATCTTTATACTCGCATCATTGCTCAAGTTCTAACACGTGAATGCAAGGAAAAAACCATTTTGAACTTTATGTATGATGTGAAAATCAATGAAAAATTCGTAATATTTTAAAAACATTTTTAATATTTTAAAAACATTTTTAATATTTAAAAAAAAAATTTAATACTTTAACTAATTGTAGCTAAAAACTTTTTTATTAAAATAATGTCTAAATGAGTCACGTAATGACATCAAAATTCACTAATTCTCGTGCCTACTTTTTTTGTTTAATATATTCATAATGTTTTTGAAAATTATATTTAAAATGTTTTTATGAAAAAATGATTACTTTATAATAAACTTAATTAAATTGCTATTTTAAATTCCAAACAAGCTTTTCTAATACCTATACCATAATAGTAAAGTCATGCAAGTTGCATAAAAACATTTTAAATTGTAATTATGCAAAAAGTTTGAAATAACTATTTGAATTAAAATGGGAAACTTAATTTCATGCAAAAAAAAAGAAAAATATTACAATATAGAGAATTTTCCCATCTGTATAAGAGTAAAAAGAGTATTTTTCAGTTTAAAATACTTACTCTCATCACAAAACTTTTCTTTAATTACGGAAACTATACATAAAAGAGTTAGGCAATAACATTCAATTTATGGATAATTTTTTGAATGGGTAAAACGAATGTCACCTATTTTTTTTTTAATCTGACGACATTGATAATATTTATCTGATAATCATAAATTATTTATGAATTTGGGAAAATTTTCTAAATATTATTGCTAATAACAATAAATAATTAATAAAACGGATCACAAAGCAACATTCAAAACCATAAAATCTTTAAAGTCTTACTGGCGAATTTGAACGATCCAAATTAAAGCAGGACTGAAAATAAATAAATAAAAATAAAATTATGAAAAAGAACAGAATGCTCAATATCTTTTTAAAGAAAATACGGATTACAGTTCTAGATAAAATTTGCATGGAAATAAATGATGGCAGATTTGTATTTTGAAGGACTACATGCAAATAAATGTTATTATACAATTTCGCACATGCAGTTATGTCGATGTGTTGAGAATGTTTATTTTTCCAAACTATGGTGTTTTTTTTTAAGTACACTGGATTTTGGTAGACTTAAAATTTTAATTTATAAATCACTTTGATTTTCAGTGCCGTTCATTCTGAAAAAAATGCTAACGGAAAGAAAAGCCTAAAATAATTTTGTCAGTATCCACATAAACGGCACTGAAAAAATCTCAGCTGAGATAATTCTTTTAGGCTGTTATTTCCGTTAGCATTTATTTCAGATGATTTGAAGATATACAAGGTGAAGCAAAAGTCATCACCCTATCAGAAGATGCCATGATTTTCGCAAATGAAGGCAAATGTCAGTTCTGCTTTGACATTTGTGAAGTAAACAGATACAAAATACACGTCAACAAGACATGAATCGCTATACTCCTCAAGAACGCGAATTGTTTCGATATTTTTGCTGAAAAATTTGTCAGTGGTGTTGGTGCAAAGTGAATTTAGGTACAGATTTCCCGGTCGCCAGACACCAACTGGGCAAACACTTTTTTTTGGGCGTTTAGCTCGCCTAGAAGAGTAAGGAACATCACGAGATGCTGCCAGGTCTGGCCGGCCCCGGAGCAGCCGTTCTGCTGAGAATATTGCGGTTGTGGCTGAAGATGACCCAGAGGACCCCAGAGTATCGACCAGACGACGTGCCACGCAATTGGGCATCAATCGACGGTCTTTACAGAGAATTTTAGTGAAAGACTTGAAAATGTTCCTTTAAAAATTACAGCCAAGGAATATCGGGTGACAACTTTTGCGCCACCTTGTACATAAGTGTTAATTTATTATAGATGTTAATATTGAATTTAATTATAAAGAAACAATATAAGAACTTGGTCCTAAATTATAGTAATCTGCAGATTTTTAATTGGTGTTACACAATATACAGCTGACTTGTCATGGGATCAACTTATGACAGCTCAAGAGTTTACTTGTTTATTACCAACTCAACTAATGTACATGGTAATTATAACTGTGATTACATACATACTAACTCAAGTAGAATAAGGATGCTTACATGCTTATTATAATACTATTTAGGACATCATATGCATGTATTTACACTATTGTGAATTTATGGTTGCTAGTGCAAATTAAAATATTGATAATAAAAATGCGCTTATGGAGTTTATAAAAAAATATTAACAAGAATATGAACAAAACTTTAAGCAATGATGAAGTTTGTTAAAAAACTAAGCCAAAATTAAAAAAAAAAAATGTATTGTTTATCAGGGCTATGATTTTTTGGAGTTTTGAAATTATTTCGCCGTGACATCACAAGTTGTCGTCGGTGAGTTGTGCTGATATTTAAAAATAGAACCCCGTAGCATCAAAATACACTAAATGTTGAAAAAACAGATACCCGGAAATAGGAAATCTACCACAACACATAACAGCGCTGAACTTGTTGATTCACAAGACGCTGCAATTGTTGATTCGCAATAACCTGCGACAGTTTAAAGTAGTTTAAATAAACTTTGCCAAACAATTAAATGTTGCAAATTTTACCGCGTGTAAGAAAATATTTTATATATCCAATTTCCTGTAGCACTGAACTTCTTCTCCGAAATAAAATACTTATATATACAAAATTCACATTCTACGATAAATATTAACCAATTTCAAATCGATAAATTCTGATGAGCGAGTTTTATTTGTCAATAATGAAAATTTAGAAAAAAAGTAGCAGCCAATTTCGCATTACTTTGGGATCAGAGAAGTCTTAAAAAATATTTTTGATATAAATAATACGCCAAATAATATTATTTCACATTCCAGATAAATTACATATGTATTTTAATGACTTTAAAGCGAATATATAATAAATATACACTTTCACATTTTTTATGATGCATTTTAGAAATAAAAGATACTTACATTAGATTTGTTCCGTACTTTCTGAGTGAGTTGGAATTTAGTCTTCTTATCTTGGGTAGGGGATATATCACTAGTTCGTGCTAATGGATCTCGTCTCCTGCTAAAGAAGTCCGAAACTGTCTTTATAATGCTTTTCCTCCTATCACTGTCTCTTCCTTTATGTTTTTTTCCATTATCAACAGTGAAAAAGTTGGGATCCGATGTGCAGAAATTGTTGAAAGAGCTAGCCTGCTGACAAGATTCTTTAGAGTTTCTTAGAGATTCTACATGCTGGACAAGCTTTCCCGAGAAGTCACTCAAGGACAGCTGCCTGAAGCCGGGAACTATGCCAGTAGGCTGGTTACAGTTGGATAACTCCAGAGCATCGGGCTCCGATAACATTCGCTGCCGAACAGTGAAGGCGTTTCTAGACGGTCGTTGCTCTTTTTCTTGGAGTACCGATTGATGTATATCCGGTAAAGAAAAGGTTTCATTACTTAAATACTTAATATTATAACATTGCGATTCGTTAGGATTTGTTTTCAAAGGCGCCAAAAGTTTAGAACTACTATTATTAGTATCTTGAGAAGCAACATTTAACAGTACAGGAATATTATCCGGGATCACAATACTATTGCTATTGTTTTCACTACACCTAGAACTTCGAGACTTCCTGTCTCGCCTGTCGGTACGTTTTGATATTTTGTCCATGACAAGTTGGTGAATGAGATCTTTCTGCTTTTCTTTTTCCTTAATTATTTCCTCTAGCTTTCTAGATGTGGCCGGTGAATTGCACATTTTTTTGTTATAGTCTTTAGAGCTAGATATATTATCATCGACATTTATCATATTGTTAAATGCATCTTCAAAACTATTCCCAGATTCACCAAAACTACTTTTATTTTCCTTAAAGCTATTTTCGTTCTCCTTAAAATTGTTATCAACTTCTTTTGAATTATTTATAATTTCTCTAAAATTAGTTTGAGTTTCTACAAAATCTGACATGGCATCTTTCTTATAAGAATTAACATTACTGTCTGGCTCTGCAGAGGTCAATATAACATTATCATTTTTTTCTTCAATAGAATTCAGTGATTCTTTCATGTCTGAAGACATCAGTATACCAGCCCCCTGTTCAATGTAATCTAATGATCTATCATAATTTATTTGAGGGACACAGTGTTTATTGACTGCTTCTGTATATTTGATTTTGGTTGTCTCGGTATTGTATTGATCCATATCAACATCCACAAATTCAATAAATCCCGTGTTTACTACTTCCGTAGTGTGGGGTGTGAGAGAATCTTCATTTTCAACTGCACTTTCTTCTGACCCTGTGTCCATAAAATCAATATCCGAATGATCACGATCAAGAACACTAGCTGCCTTATATTTGACTTGAACATTTTTACCACAAATATGTTCATTTCTGTTATAGTCATCTAATGTATAGTGTGGATTTCGTTTTGATTTTTTTAGCTTGAGAGTATCCGAAGAACCCTCTACAGCCCAATCAAGCGGTTCATTGTCCGCAAAGAAAGCTGTTATGTCATTAGCAGAGTCAGAACTTGACAAATCCTGCCCAGTGCTGAGTTTACTATCTGATGGCTGTGGAGTAGGCAAAGGATCAGGTGGGTCCTTATGAACAGCAGTTAGAGGAATATCTTCATCAGAATCCTGTGGCCCAATGTACTGACCATCTACAATCATCAGACTGTCTAGCTGCATAACTTCTCCGCATGGCTTCATGATTTCTACTCGAGGTACAGATATACTGTTTCTAGTATTATGATTTTCTGACACATCGCCACTAGAAGACCCAAGGCTAAGTGAATCAGAATCAACATCTGTTTCTGACGGTTCTTCATTTTTTGTTATATTTTTCCATGGAATTTTGGGAACTTCTATTTTAAACACCGGGCTTGTGGGCACTTTAACAGAGTTATGTTTAGGACTCTGATCAGCATTTACAATATTATTAGAATTTAAGGAAGTTTGCACAATGTCAGGCATAGATTGACTAGGATGTGGTGAAAGCTCTACATTGTTATTATGCTTTGGATCACCATCAATAGATTGGTTAGAGTTGATTGGTGAAACGGAAGTAGGATTGCTAGGTGAAAGAAGTCCACTGGCATTGCGTCGCATAGAATAATTCTGCGCAACTTTATCTAAAAAGGCTTGCATAGATGGACTGATTTCAGGTGCTGGATTGAGTAACTTTTGGCATTCAGAAATATTACTATGAAATTCTCGAAATTTGGAATTCAATTCAGACGCTGAATCAGATTTTTGAAGAGCTGTATTGACTTGCGGGCCCAGGAGATACTTTTTCTTTAATTCTAAGGCTCGTTTTGTGGCTATGCCAGTTGTACTTTGAGTTCTACTGAGATAATAATCACCAGGACGAGGAACCATAATTGGAAGATTAATGGAAGGTAAAATTGGTTTAATTTCTACGGTTTTTTTCTCAGCTTCAAAAAGTTGTCTAACGGGTATCTTCTTTACGACATCCAAATTCTTTCTTTCGTTTAATTGTTTCTTTTTATTATCCTGGTATTGAACTCTCGGTTTACTATTTCTCTTTTTGAAATCAGAAAATGAGATAGTTGGCACTTCAATAGTAGGTGTGACATCCATAGGTCCAAATTCACTGTCCGTCGAAACTTCAGTTGCGGAATTAGCAGCTCCGGAATTTTTAGAATTTGATTCGGAAACAACCTGAAAATATAAAAAAAATGTTTTATTAAATTTATCTTGTATCTTGAAAAAAATAGTTTATTATTTAGTTTCTGGCTGACGTTAAAAATTTGATTACCGCTACAATCACCAAAGAATATTTGCTAAATTACAAATGTAGCAGTTAATCTTTTTACATACTTTTTAAAAAAATGTAACAATCTCATCAGGAACCAAACCCTTAACTTTCGAGAAGTAAATGTTGTGGCCAATGGAGTACCATTTAATATTTTAGATAACAAGTTTAATTAAGAGAAAACGTCAACTATTCAGGAGAGTCAACTAAAGACGTGTAAATTTGTATAATTGTAAATACATGTTTACAATTGAAGATTATACTTACTAAGCTTCATGACATATGAAAGTTATGTAAACACTTTTGAATAGGTGTAATGAATCTCATCCACATCAATAAAGATTTCAGTTGTTTTATTTTACAAAAGCCAACAGATGGAAGGAAGAATTGAGGAAATACAGATGTTTAACATAGTCAGAATAGCATATGTTACAGTGTGTAAAGTGTACAACCAATAGCGGATCATAAGCCGCCCTGTAAACGCCTAGACTTCCATATTCCTTCTCAAAAATATTTTCCCGCTCTAAATAAATTTCTCTGTTGCAATAAATTTCTACTTTTAAATGTCTTAAATTGACTGTCCTAAAAAGTTGACAATTATGTAAGTGATGTTATAAGTGATGTTATAATATAAAATTCTATCTTGGGAAGAAACTCGGAAGATTTATCAATATTTTTTTAGAATATAATGATATTTAATGATTCCTCATGAAAATTTTATGGAAATTAACAATGTCATAACATGTTATTATGTGTTACGAATGATATGTCTGGAGTCCATCTTGAGAGAAACGATAACTTTTTTCCGTGTTTTGTGGTTTTGTCTATTCCTGGGTCTGTGGTTAACTCTATGGTTGCTTTGTCCGTTTCCGTCGCGTTGTTCATCCTCCCAGTCACCAGAGAGAGATTTTTGTCATTTTTCCATGTAGTAACATCGTTAGAACGATCGTGCGCGGATTTTGATTATATTCCTGGGCAAAAAAGCGGATTTTAATGGCATTTTGTTTCCATGGAAAAAAGACCACAAAACATGGAAAAAAGTCATTGTTTCTCTCAATATGGACTCCAGACATCTATAGAAACGTAAGATTTTTTAGGTAAAACTCCACTTAATCCTGTTAAGAAAACACAGAAAAACAAAGCCAGTAAGTTGAAGTTCACTTCCAGTAAAGCAATCATTATACAATTTTAAGCTAATCATAGAGCACCTTTAAGATTAAATTTGGCTTACAAAAAATATCAGACATACTGGTTATGTCAAGAACAAAACTTCTACAGAAATACTATGGAATTCATCAAAGACAGTGGATCTACAAGTTGAAACCAAAGATGTTGTAACATTTAAATTGTTTATTTTCTCATTTTTCTTTTTTTTTTATTGACAAAACATTTAAGGCGTTAATTTATTATAACAGATCAGGCCAGGGCTGGTATTATGAACGCAATTTTAGCACATTATAGGGTGTATTTGGTACATAAATACGTGCTATAGGAACCATTGAACAATGGTCTAATATTATAAAGGCATAATACTCTCTAATAGCAAAAGTATTTTGTCGCTTAGCTAACAACACCGCATGAGTCATTTTTGTTATTTTTACCGGACAGCAAAAAATTGGTTTTACAGGACAAAAAAACGATATTTTATTGAATTGAGGAATAATAGTTCTGCTTTTTTTAATAGGCGACAGTTTACAGATAAGCATTTCATTTTAATGCAATTAGAGGCATACTTTAGGTTGGGCTTTCAATAAAATAAGCAGTTGTTAGCTAAATGATGATTTTCCTCTTGAACATAGTTTCACCGATGTGAAAGATGTCAATCTCCAAAGTGAACAAAGTCCGAAATAACTTACATATATGTATTATAATCAGCTGAAATTCATATTTTTTACTGAGGCTGGGTTAATACACCATTTACTATGTGGAAATAAAGACCACACGTATATAACACAAATGTACTCACCTACTTCATGTAGAGTCAACTTTTAACACAGAAAACGATTTAACTAAAAAACACATAAAAAACTGAGCAAGTCTAGCCAGTAAACAGGGTATAGGGTATAAATAAAATAGGTTGCCCACCACATACTGCACACCGCATCTGAGGATTAAATCTCCTCGTTGGTGCCCACTTACAAGAAAAAAGTGCTCATCGTCTGTAATTTGGTAGCATTGGCATATTTGTGCTAAAATAAGATAATCCAGAAGTACATAATATGTAGTTCATCGGAACGAGGAAAGTGAATTCTTTACCTGGGATTAAATTGATTGGACATGATCAATTTGCCAAGATGATTACAAAACTTTTTAAAAGCCTTGAAATTATTTTTGGGAGTCTCCAGATCTGTAAATCCGACAGGACGGATAAAAGGGCAACAGATAGTAACGAGAAGTTCCACTCAGTATCCATACAGAGGGGGAAAGCGATAACACTACAGGATGTGTTCAGAAGACTGATTAGGATATCTGCAGCAGCACGAAGGGAAATAAACAATATTAAAAACAAATGATTATCATTAAATTTACATTTCAGGTAATGACAATGATAGTGAAAGGACTACAAGAAAACTAGTATCTAGAGAAAACTAAATAGCAGGATTTTTATGAATTCCTTAACACCAGATTGTGGAAACAAGGATTTCGCCTTGTTATAATGAACCTATAGAGGTCAATAGTAACCACTCTATAGGCAAAGACACCTAGGCATTTTTTAGTAAAATTCCTATGATTTCTAATAAATTTTCACAATATTCATGTGGCAATGTAATCAAAACGATATACAGAATTTGCACAGTCAAAATAGTGTAAATGCAAAAACCACTAAAAGTTAAACCACATTAAGGAGTATTGTAATCCCTCAAAGGATCAATATTGGATCGAATTTCGAATATTTTCTGCAACAACAAAAAAGACTACTGAAGATAAAAAAAAACCAGCTGAGAGACTAAAATTATTATGGTAAGATATCTCAACAGTCAATTTTTTTGATAAGGGAAAAATCTAATCCTTCAAGGGTTTTGTAATTCAAAATTTAGACTGGAGGATAGGCGGTGTCTGGGAATTTCGATGAATAGGTATTTGAACATTTCTTTTCTGTCACTCTCGCACATATGGTTCCCCGATACTGTGCAAAAAAGATACTAGTTTTCTTGTAGTCCTTTCACTATCATTTTCATTACCTGAAATGTAAATTTAATGAATAAGTATCGGAACCTTTTTTGTTTTTAAAAATGATTCATCATAGTTGTATACCATACATCCGAAGACGGTAGATAAACCTAAGAACTTTTTTGGGATTTTGGGTGGCAAAATGATACACGCCAATTGTAAATATCTATAGTGTGCAAAAGAAATACTGTTTTAGTACCATGATCCATGAAGAAAATACAAGAATATGTTTGTATGAAAAAAAGTGAGACTATGTCTCCTCTTAAGGGTGTTTGGTTTATTAAGAAGGAAACACTGCATCATTGGGTATATTACACGCAACTGGAAGATAGGAAAAGACAAATAAGAGTACCATTTCCCGGACAAGAATCGGGGATCTTTATCAGCAGAGATAATGGCTGCATTCAATTCAGCAAAATCGATAACACACAATATGGTTCAGTCCATAAAAACTCAAACAGATGTTAGTCATAGCATCTGGTCTTTTATTATTGCGAAAACTTGGGATGGTTGGAAAAAAAATCACAACATGCAACACAGCGAAGTAAAGGATGTGTTAACAATGGAACGTGTCAGTTATGCACACTCTGCAATCCGTTACAGCGGATGATATTACCTGTAGGCTGGAAAAGAATAGTAGAATTAACTTAGAGTAAAAGTTTGGCAGTGTAGTCTAGGCAGTGGTGACGGGTCGCACCTCTGTATCGGTGGGCGAAGCACTGTGAGGGGCTCTCAAAGCCACTTCCCTCCGACGCTGTTCTAGGGCGCCTCCCTCGGACCCCCATGTCACCTCCCCTGCCTCCTCCCCGGCCGTAGAGTACTCGTAGCTGCTATGCTCCGAACTGCCACTCGCACTGTCACTCTCTGTATCGCTGTCACTGTCTTCGTAGTCGGTACTGTTGTCATCGGAATCGCCTGCAGCACAATACACGTATTAAAAATACTGACATACAATTATTACATCCGAAAAATCGCACCCCCGCACCCCCTTGTCAAGGGTGCCATAGGTTTAAAAAAACTGTGTTTTGAGTTAAGTATGACATTTAATAGAATTTGAAATGCAGTACACTGTACCAAACTCTCATAACTAATAAGTTCATTATAACCGCACCGCATACGGAGTGCATAATGGCACACTTACATGATATTTTTGTATAATCTTTTATAATTTGTCAAGACTGCTATAATACAAAATGTGGTAGTCATAACATATTTATCAAGTGTCAAAATTAACAATTAAATATATTTTTAATTAATTATAATTGTTATTGAATGTATATTACAGTATAATAATTATATCGAGTGAATTGTTTTAAATCTGTGGTCGAAAATTGTGAGCGTCAAAATCTTCAATGTTGTTTTTCTCAGTTTGACGCATTTAGGCTTGTGGCACCCTGGACGGGAGAGGGGGGTAATTTACTACTTGCTTGTTGAAAACTAAGAAACCAAGATAAAGTTGTGGTTACAAAACAAAAAATATGGAAGTTAGTAGGTAGCCAATTTATTTTTTTTTACTCCTGGTAGCATTAAGTTTAAAACATATCTACAGGACACATTCATGAAAATTATGCGTAAAAAATCTATGTGCTTAAATAAAATAAACTGATATAAATCACTATTCGCAATAAAACAGTACATAGATCCTTCCACGCATCCATGTTTAAAAAGCATCAAACATAAAGCGTGATATTTAGAAAAAAAATCTAGCCACTACTCCAAATTATAAAATAAAATACTACAAACACATGATTTTATTTGGCATTTATCATAATATAACACGCCACCACACATGTAGATAATGCTTAATCCTCTTGCAGTAGAAGAGTTGAGTAACAATCACCATCTTCAGGCACAAGATGTGATTAGGATGTAATAATTCATTTCTGAGATGAAACATAATCTTACCTGATGTAAAATCATCGGACGATACACTACCATCATAACTGCCACTGAAAAAAAAAACAATTAAATTTTCATTAATATATTTATTTTCAAAAATTAGCATTTTTTAAGATTTACATAAATCTTAACTTTCACTTGCTCCTAAATTAAGTATCATACAAATTACCTACCTAATTTAATTGATTTTATTTATTTTTATTTGAAATTTTGAAATACTAGGTGGATCAAAAAGTTTTTTTTTGTCTAAATTGGGTTTAATTCTTGAATATATTATTTGATAAAGATCTGTCAGAAATCTATGCAATGTGTTGATCAAACCAATTGGCTTTTCTTATTGATCATAGAATATTAAACACAATGGAAAATCATACAAACCTCTTGTCTTTGTCGACAATCGAGGCACTGCCAAAGTTCCTATCGGTCCATTCGTCTTCATCCATTTCATACTCATGGTCTTCAACATCACTGCGACTTATAATTTCTATCCTTTCCGGAGTATCACCTTAAGTGGAAAAGTTATAGATTAATAATGTATGGTTAAAATTAAACATGTCTTTGAAATTATAAATAGCAAATTCTCACCTTTGGGAACCATTTGCCTATCTGGTTCACTGATCTCTGGGAAGATATGGCTCGATCCCGGCACCACCACAGGGCGATTTTGGGTGGCTCTAAGAGACGCATACATTTTATCCATGATACCAAAGTGGTTAGGACAAAATACAGCATGCCCGTATTTACCATCGCGATCAAACATGTACGAACTGAAAAATAAATAGAATAACAATGCCATTATTAAAAATTAACAAAAGGAATGTGATAAGGAACGTTTTTATTTTGTCACTATCTGAGTTAATACATACAATTTTACTCGGTAAAACATTCAACTAATGTATGTAAATATTAGTATACAATATACTTTGAAAATATCATCAGTTGACAGGTAAAACTCATTAAGTACATATTGATGGCAGAATGACTTTATGTCACTAAGTGGTATATTTTTCAACAATATCTTGCAAAACTAGTTGGTGATATGAGGGAGTTCAGTGAGACAGGAAATTGAATACAAAAAATGTTTTCTTCCATGCGGCAAATATTAATCATTTAATGTATGTACAAAACATTTATTATTTTATACTTGAAAAAATTTTTTTTTCAATAAACAAAAAAAATTGTACAGTGAAGTTTTTCAAAAATGTAATTTTTTTTTATTAATATGAACTACTTTGAATGACGTCATGAGTTCTTGTAAATCAACCAATGATAGTGTTGTGATACATCTCCGGTTTGTGGGAACGATCTGTTAAAAAAACTTTTTTTTAAATAACTGAACTTCCTCATCATACAATCCTAAACAGTTTTGGAGATCGCTTAGTGGTGATTTTTCCATGCAAGAGACTGTTGAAAAATATAGAAATTAGTGACATAGTCACTCTACCATGCATCTGTACTTAATGAGTTTTACCTGTCAACTGACAATATAACCAAATAATAAATATAAAAAGCTCACTTTTTTAACTTAAAACCAGATGCTTTTCAGCCTTCTAGCCATTATATCAATTCTCCAACAATCACGGAATATTAATGGATTATGATTAGTGCATATTTAGAACAGAGGGTTGTCGCATTCCTTAACACGTAAAACCCGATGGTCCAAAAAATAAAACACGAGTGGCGATGTGGGGACTTACAGACCCAGTTTAAAAAGTCGCTTTTTGGGCCTGTTTGTGAAATTTCTCACGTTTTTTCTAATTATAATTTAAAATATCGAAGCGACGCAAATATCCTTTAAATACGTGCTATGAGCAGAGTTTTTCATGTCGGACTACCGCGTACGGCGTGTACTGCTCGCCGCGCGCCTGTCCCGCACCACCCCGCTTGTTGGACTGTAAGTATGTATTAGATACTGCGTTATCTCCTGTCCAGTCGATTGATACCAGTGATTATAAGCATTTTTTATTGAATGATGTGAATAATTTGTATTCTTATTGTTTTAACATTCTCTAAATAGATCATAAATCGGGATTATGACATGATACATGAAACCGATACATTGGAAAAGAGTGGTCTTTATTAAGAGTTTATGTTTTTGTTGATAAAAGTATTTCTATAAACGGATTATTACTTAATCCAAAAGAAGATTCAAAACCAGAATCTTTATGTGTATACACGACGCAAAAATCTTTGCCATTTCGTCACGGAAGCCATCAAAGGGATGTTCTATTACGAGTTTTGCTTGTGTGGAAGTTTTAAATACCCAAAAAAATCTGACTAGTAAGCAGTGGCTTAAGGTTTATATTTATGCAATTTTGTTCATATTAATGTAAGTTATTTCTACACTGTTACATGAAAATGATATATGTTTTATTGGGTATAGTAGAATTGACTCTGCACTATTAAGCTATTTTAGAGGCACCATTTTACAATACTGTCCATTATTATTATTGTTATATTGTTGTTTATTCTTCGTATATTGATAAATTGTGAATAATTATTGTTATATTGTCCTTTAAACTCAGCACTAGAACTAGAACATGCCAAAGGTTGACAATATCTACTAATCCTTATCGTGTTTTATCTTTGTCCGCGGTGGTGACGGTCAATGCGATAAAGATAAGAAATACGACTGACGCGCGTTATAAAATTTGCGGGGACAATCGAACGAATAATTTATTTTTTCAATTTTTTCGTGTTTTCTCTCCGGTGCTCTGCTTTGAAAATTTTCATTTATGTCTCGAATTGAAGCTAATTTTTTTTTGAAAAATTAGGTTAAATGAAAATTACGTATTAAATTTATTTATCGCGTAATTGATAATTTTCGAATTCATAGGGTCTGAGAATCCCATCTCCGGTGGGTATGAGTTCAGTTGTGCATTTCATAAAATATTTTCATATATCCAATGTATACTGTTAGTAGTGACAGTGTATTTTAGTAATTACAAGTTAATGTAGCGAGTGTCCTAATGAAGATACATGTATAGCGCCCTTGAGGTGATTTTTACAAAAATGGCACAAAATAAATAAACTATATATCATCTCAAAACCAGTACTCATAAAGAAGTCGATAAATGGTTGTATACTTCAATTTTCTAACATTGTTAGAATTTTTATTTATAGTTGAAAATATAAATTTAATCTTGCATTTTATAATTAAGACTGGGAAATATTTGATTATTGGGTGGGATATTAAACTTTTCGTTTAAAGATTTACAACTAAATATTATAAGACGAATCGATATAATTTAATTGGAGCTTCAAGGAGAAAATTATATTATTAATAACATAATTATACTTCATGCTTATATGTCAATAAATTGTAGGGTTTTTTTCCTAAACTGACTTTTCCAAATTTGAACTTTTTTATTATAGACTTGTTTGAAGTAAAAAAATGTATTAAATGTAGATACAGTTAAGAAGGCATGGTAGGTATTTTTAATTCCTGACAAAATATTTATTTTTTGTTTTGAATTTTTCTCAAAACTGACTAATTCCAGTAAATCATTATCATCATCATTCCCTTTTCGCACCTAATGATGCATAGCGCACTGTATTGGTACACCAATCGCAGCATATCTCAATCAATTTTGTTACATGAAGGTAAGGTGATCAGTCTTACGCTTCAGGTACCAGTCTAGGGACTATGAAATATTCTAGTGTGAAAACATCCTTTTTAAATAAATATTTCATATCAACCATGTCGGGAATCGAACCCAAGACCTCTTGCATGGTAGGCGAATGCACTGACCATTACACCAAGAGGTCGACAGTAAATAGTCAGGTTATTTTAGAAAATTAAAAATACAGTAAAACCCTCTTTTTATGTTTTCCAAGGGAGTAAGAAAAACAAGTGTACAACTACGGAAAACAGTAAAGTGAGGAAATGAAAAATGTATGGAAAAAATGGGAATTCTATAAGAAATTAAATTAATTTGCTAATCTGTGTAAATATACTTCCAGAAATGTTGTAAAAATGGTTATAATTGGGGATTGTGAATATTTTTTTACCTATTTTCAATGATTTCAGTAAAAATATTTTTGTATTTTTTTAAACAATATTCTGTCATCTGTTTTTTTATTTGATTCAAAAACAGCATGTAAAATTCTTTTATGTGTAAATAAAAAATTACGAAAATATAATTTTGAATTTGCATAAAATAATGTACAATATTTTTTCCCTTAAATGTTGGGAAATTTTATTTATACGGTATCACTTTTTTTCTATGGCATCACTAAAAACAACTGTCATATAGATAGATAGGTGCAAAATTGTTTCACACTTTTATGACAACTGTTTAAAACCATATTTTTCATAACTTTAAATATTTCTATTGTTACATTTTAAATATGGCAATTTATTGACATTAAAACTTTATTGTTCCTACACGTTTGTCAACTGCATAACACGTTTTTGTTTAAATGAAAACTAAAACGAACCCTAAAGGAAGACACTTTAGGCTAGGACAATAATTTATCGTTTATTAATTGTTTACCTGTTTTTATTCTTCATTCGTTTGGCACACACGGTGGCGCACGAACCGCGGCACCATTATTACGACGTAATTTTGGATTTTTTGACGCATCAAATGAATTCCGAAAAATTTTAAACGTAAAACGGGGGTGATGAAAAATGTAAAAAACGTTAATTGGGGGAATATTTTTATGAGAATGTATGAAGAAAAATGTGTCCTGAACATTTCGGTGTAAAAATCGGGAAAACGTAAAATTGAGGAATGTAAAAATGAGGTTTTACTGTATATATCCATATCAGAAACCGTTTGTTCTTCTTCTTCCCCCTTTGATAGATCCAAAGGATTTGTTTGTGCCGCTGCACCTAGTGGCGGTTCTGTGAGGAAATAGGTTATTTTGAAAAATAAATGATTTTTAATATACAAATTCAACCAAAATTAGTGCAGTTTGGCAAAAATGAAATATATCAACATGTTTTGAGTTGTGACATAAAAAACGCCATTTCCTATATTTTGAAAATAGTCAGCTTTGAAAAAGAACCATACAATTATTTTTATATAAGACGCCAAACATTTATGACTTTTGTTAATTTTTGTATAAAATTATTAAGACTACGGTGAATATTACCATTTTTTCTTAACATAAATGAAAAGGAAATAAATTATGTAAACTGACAGTTCAAACAAATCTGGCAGTTATGCTTGTCTGGCATATTTTTTCTTGTAAAATCTTAATTTAACCTCTCAGCGCCTCATATATTTGATACTTTTGGACAATAAATACCTTATCTTCAATGGGCTGGAACAATGCGCGCACTTGAAACACTTTTTATGGAGGATAAGTCCATCCTCAGGACTAATTTTCTCCATATGATAAACTGTTTCACTGCAGCTGACACAAATTTCCACTTTATTATGATGGTGGAAAGGTTTAACGGCATGCTGAAAAAAAAACTACCTTTTGAGACTGGTATATGGTTGAAATCAACGGATCTATCGATGGGAGAATTGATTCTTGAAGACAATGCTCATCTCCATACAAGAAAAATTGGGGTAACTCTGGTGGAAATCACTGGAACACCCTCCCTATAGCCCTGACATCTTTGCCTCTTTCAAAGAAGTTCTAGGGGGCCAAAGGTTTAACCAGGAGTGAAAGCATATGTACGCAATTCGCCGCAGACCCGACCAACTTCATTTTACGAAGGCGCCACCACCTATTTACCCATTTGTCGGGAAAAACGTGTTTCAAAAGCAGGGGATAATGTGGAAAAATCACCTGTAATTGATTTTAGTAAAACAAAAAAATCTCATTTATGTTTGATTCACTCCCGTATTTGTATTCTTATAATTTATCCTAATATTTTTTAATTATCAACTACATATCGGGGGTTAAGGGTCATAAGGGCGAAACTACAAAAACACAGTTTTGAGATAAATGATAAAACAGTTTTCAAAAAATAATACTGTCTTTTAAGGGTAACAAATAAAGAAAATAAAAAATACAGTTAATAGAGCATAAAATGTTTTAGAGACAAAAATATGAAACTACGCTTCCGTCTATATGACCCTAACTTGCGCTTACATTAGTAAATTAACAAAATGATGTAAAAGGTGTTTTATTCTTCTGACTTTAAACAAAACGCTTCATTTGTAGTTTCACACAAACTTATCTAGGTAACTACTTATCGGATGAGTTTAATCTTTTTGTCACTAACAGGATATTTTGTAGTTTCGCCCTTATGACCCTAAGCCCCCGATATTATATGTAGGTATAAATAACTCGATTCTATAAAATGGGAATTAATCTGTGCTAGAGCGGAGTTTGAAAAACCTCTAATCCACGAGTCGCGACATTACCACGGGTCCACAACCATGAGTGAAAATCTAAATGTATTTTACCTTGTGACTCTCTTCCACTTTACCATTACCAGATCCATCTTTTGTATGTGAATCGTGCTGCTCCTAAAATAAAACAGTAAGTACATAACTAAGCAGATTGTATCTAAAACAAATATTTACAGTATGGGTAGTTTCATATTGTGACATTGAATATTTTCTTTTCAATTAAAATTCTTGAAATAATCGTCTATATTTTCAGACAATCTTGCCCAGTTTATTTGGGTCATGTGTCAGACCTGCTATCATAAATGATTTATTCATTGATATATTTTTTAATGAACTTAAGTTTTTTAATAAAAACATAAAAATAAAGTACTATGACGTTTTTTTTTTTTTTAAATATCAGTTATGCATGTTTAACATTGATCAATCTATCAAAAATCGTAAGGATAGTATAATTAAACCACAATTAATTTAATTCTTTTGATTAAAAGATATTACAACAGAGAAGGAGAATACAGACACCTAGGAAATTACAGGGCTCATGAACAGATCTAAGAATATGGATGATTAAACTTGAAACATGAAGCAAAACGATGAATGTTACACGGGGTGTAAAATGATCTCTTAAATCAGCCAATGAGAGGCCAGTGGTCGCAAACTGCGGCTCTGGAGCCACATGTGGCTTTTCGGTTTCTTGAGCGAGGCTTTTGACAAATAACTGCTGACTTTATTTTTTTTCAATTAAATTTTAATATAATTTTCTATCAGTCAGTGTGGTACAGTAAAATACAAATTATTTTTTTTACTTTGAAATTTATAAAATGCTTTGGTATTCTTGGGGGATGATTACAATCAGAAGATACAGAAGCCCTACCTTCACTATGACGGTATAGTTGAAAATAAATTCTCTCAACCGATTGCAAAGATACACAATTGACTCTGTACCTTAAAGTTTTGTTAGTACATCGATACTGATTGAGGGTACCCATACCCCACGTGGTACACATAAACCATTTTCAAGAGTGCACTTTTTGCGGTAAATTTACATTTTAAAAACAACATATGAACCCAATATCTAAACATTCCGAGGAAATCCAAAGCCATTGTTTACATGGTGTGTTTTAATTTTATAATAAAAAAGCGATTTTTATCAATAAATAAAAAATTAAATAATAATAACATTTGGCTGATTTATAAAGCGCCATTTTTGTAAAAAATCACCTCAAGGGCGCTTTACAATTGTATATCTAAACTTACATTCTAACTAAACTTAAGTTATACATTATATTTCCAGATTTAAAATTGAGGGTATGATAGTCTAAAGAAGTGGGATTTTAGTTGGGATCTGAACTGACTGGGACTGTCGATGATTCGTAAGTTTGAAGGCAATTGGTTCCAGGCAGAGGGGCCGGCGGCGGCAAAAGCACGATCTCCAAATCTAGTGTTTGGGGAGCGCCGAATTTCAACAAGTTTTCCTCTTCCTGAATCAAATGCTGACCTAAGAGTAGATTTTCTTTGACATGTATTTTCCCTAATACAAAGGTCCGATAGGTATTTTGGAGCCATTTCATGAAGGGATTTGAATACTGTCCAGCACAGCTTGTATTTTTATAGTGTTCTTGTAAAGAAATATTAATTGTTGTACTGCTCTCAGTTTGCTGACCACTGTCCTAGGTGGTAAAATTCAGTACTTATCTACAAACATTTGGACACACAAAATTATGCTGATTAAATAATCATGGTTTTTACCTGGTTACTATTAGTCAAATCATCATCGGATACAGTTTTCTTATTGAATTGACCAGCTAAAGCAGAAACTTTATTTTTTCCCCTTTCTCCAGTTTCCAAAGCTGATCCTTCTTTCAATTTCTTCTCGAGTTGTTTGAGAGATGAATCAATCAGTTGATACTTCTCATCAGTTTTATCTACATTATCCGTTATCTTTGATTGCCTATCCAAAAACTGAAAAATAAATCAAATGAGATACCGCTTCAAGCTAGTTGGAACATACTATGTATGTAAGATGTAGAAAATGAACAAATTAAGAAAAAGTCAACTTGATGGTTCTTCTACGTGAAAGAATGGTGAAACAGATTTATATGACTACTAAATGGTAATGAACAACGAGAACGGCAAGAAGGTGGCATAATTAAAGGGCGTTTAAGACAAAATGTAGAAAACTGAAAACACCTAGGTATTCTAGTAGATCTAGATTGATGCACGTGACATTCGATTCTCTCTATCTACCGTGTAATTATTAATCTTATATTTGACAATTATAATTATTAAATTCTAAATAAATAAAGAAAAAAAACAGATTTCAGTAATACTCTGTTTTCACGTTAATGAAAATGCACGAGCAACAAAAGTGTAAAACTGAGGAAAACGCAAAAGTGAGGAAATGAAAAATGAATGGAAAAACATTGAATAATTACATAAAAATAAAATTAACATTCTACTTCTTCTACTACCATCACGCCATTTCTCCGTAGGGGTAGGCAGAGAGAATAGACCGCTACACACGTCTATCCTGGTATATATTCCTAGCTTCTTCCACATTCATACATGCCTTTCGGTTCTATCTGCTTTTGACATGACCAGACTTAAGATTTTGGTTTATCTGATCATGCCACGTCTTCCTTGGTCGTCCTCGTCTCACGTTATCGTTCATTTGCACCATATATACTTGTTTTACCATTCTTTCGTCGTCCATTTGTTCTATGTGACCAAACCGTCTCAGAGACCCTTTTTTAATCTTATCAATTATACTTGACTCAGATTTACACTCTCGCCTGATTTCATCATTTGTAACCCTGTCATACATTTATTTCCCACATTCGTCTAAGAGATCACATTTCAACCGCGTTTACTCGGCTTCCATCCTTTCTCTGCCAGTTCCATGTTTCACTTCCATACATAAGTGTTGGGACTAAAACTCCATTGTGCACAGCCAGTTTAGCTTCAATTGACATATTTTTATTAGGAATTAATGTGCTTAGTGCTCCGTTCATTTGGTTGCCCGCATTCACTCTCCTTTCAACATCTTTTTCTACTTTTCCATCTCTTGAAAACATGCTTCCTAAGATACACAAATTCTTCTACTTGTTCGAGACATTCGTTGTTTACATTTATTATGCAGTCAGTAACCTCACTTCTCCTTTCAAATAAGTGCTAAACTAAGTTAATGTCTAGTAGTTTTTGACCCATCATCCAGATGGATGGGTCATAATATTTTACAAGACAAGACCTTATTAATTGTTTACCTGCATTACTCTTCAGACTTCAAATTTTAGGCACACACAGTGCCGTATGGTACTGTTTTTATGGCGGAAAAATTTTGGCTTTTATGACACATCAAATGTATTTCAAAAAAAATTAAATGTAAAAAACCAAGGTGATGAAAAATGTAAAAAAAATAGAATTGGGAAGAATATTTTTAATCGGGTTGTGGTCCTGTGGCTAGTGTCTCGGACTCACGGACCGAGGGTCCGCGGTTCGAATCCCACTCTACCCCAACTCGATTCCATTTTCTAATAGTGAGTTATTTACAACTCGTTGAAAATGGCCCTCTAAATTAAATATTTGGGTAAATCATAAGAACGCAAATATTTCTTTTATTTAAAAAAAAAAAAAAAAATATGTGCATGAATGAAGAAAAATGGGAAAAAAGCGGGAAAACGTAACATTGATGAACGTAAAATCGAGGTTTTACTGAATTAAAAAAAATATGTCACCTGTGTTTTATCCCATTTCGGAACTCTTTCTTTATCAGAGACCATTGGAGCACCAAATTTAGTATCTCGGATCTTTTTCTCGAGCTGTTTAAGCTGCCAATCAGATTCATTAATTTGGCCGATTGCTCTCATTAAATCTTTGGGCTTTTTATTTGCAACTTTAGCATTTATTTTGTCATCCAACATTTCTTGATTTTGAACATTCTTGCGGTCCTAAACAAAATTGTTTAAACAAAATATTATTTTTTTTAAATACGGAGGGTTAAATAAAATTGTTTTCCAAACACCATGTATAAAAATAAAAAATCATTAAAATAGCAATCGAAGCAAGGTTAGATTTGTAATTAAAAAAATAATAATCTTAAAAACCTGGCCCCATATTGCTTTCATATTCATAAAACATTAGTATGAAAACTAAATTTGGAAACTGATTTATATATTTAAAAAAAATAATGTTTTGGGAAATCAAGAAGACGATTAATTACATGTTCTGTGCGCAGTTAATAACATCAACCTTCAATTAAGTTAGTGATATTTACAATTGAGTAACTTTAATATCAAAAGGTACCTAAAGTTAGTGATATTTACAATTGAGTAACTTTAATATCAAAAGGTACCTAACAAGAATTAATTTTTTTTTTGTAGATTTTGATACAAATATGTTTTCCAAGATCATTGTTATGATTTAAAACGTTATTTTTTTTTCATATTATACTTAAATATGTAGTTATTTCTTTTCAAAAACCGTAATGTATTTTATTTAGATAGTTGTGCAAAATATAAATGTTAACAACCAGTTATACCTAAACGAATAAATACTATAAACAAAAATATTTAAAAAACTTTTTTATTAAATTCAGTCGCTTTCTGATAACTCTCTAGCTCTTTATGGATGTTTGGTTTTAATAAAAAACAATCGCCAGCATCCCTAATCTCTTTCGGCAACGCATTAAACCTTTATGGGAAACCTAAAATAAAGTGGATCATAAATATATCACCAAAATCTAATATTTCCTATTAATAATAAGTCTTTTGTCACAAGAGTATAGTAAAAATGTACACTGGTAGATCAGACTTCCACTCAGCAATTTCAAATACAATTAGGTTTGCAAGATATAAATCAACACAAAATATGTATAAAGTCTTTTATGGCACAGATTGTTCTGAGTTTCCTTGATAATTCTTTTTGGAAGTCAAAAACATTCACCACCCCTGATAGTATAGCAATGAATTTAATTATTATGCAGAACATGTATTCGGGCAATAGTTTACATTTTGATTTTAATTCCCATTGGTTTTGAAACATACATAAAATCTAAAATTGTTTTGTTTCAAAATAATTATCTATTTATTATGCGGCACAAGTGTCTTTTACAATATAAAATATAAGAATATAATGAGTTCAGTTAGATATACAAACATAAAAAACAACACTAAAACATGGATAAAAAAATAACAAGAAAAATATATATACATGTATGTATGTCAGCATACAAAAGATATAAAAAAGTCGGTATATTATGAACATAAAATGAGTTAACAGCAGATTATTAGCATAAGTAGCTTTTGCAAATTAATCGTTAATAGTTACCATAGAACACCATAAAATATTTATAAAGAGATGACTTGAATTCACAGACTCGAGTTAAAAATGTCGATATGAGAGGTACATTCATTTCCTATTCTGTGTACACGCGGTACAGGTGAGTGACAAAGATAGTTGGTTTGAGAAGGGTGACAATAATATTTAGTATTTTGTCTAGTTCTACGTGTTGGTATATTAATATTTATTAAATCCAGGAATCCAAATAAATCTAAATCCAAGTTTCAAAAAGTAAAATACGTTGTTTATTTTTAAAACCTATTCCATTATTAAATGTGAAATAACTCATCATTTGTGAAAGTCTCATTTTAACACGCTTTTAGAACCTTAGAATATTACTTACTACACAGATTCATATTTATTTTGTATTATAATCACAACTAACCTGTAAGAGTTTTTTTGAATTTAGCATTAATTTTTTTGGATTTGATACTTTTTGATTTTATGGTACTGAATTTATGCATCAACTGACATTATTTTTTTTTCTTAATAATTGTATTTAAATAAGTACATGTATAATTGCAATGATTAGTTTTCATGTCCCAACTTTATAGAAAGTTCTGTGTTGTCGGGACTCTTATATAAATGATAATATAACAAATAAATAAAAAAAAAAAAAAGAGAAATCATAATAGATGTTTCTATTACATTCTATATTGATTTTAAAATTAAAAAAGTAATAAGAAAATACCTTATAATAAAGAATAAGCATAATTTCTAATACATAAAGAAGTTGGTAGACAATAATAATTTAAAAATATACATAAATTATTTTATTGACGAAAACATTAATGATCTCTTTATTTTACAATGAATAAGTAAGAAATAAAATATTTAACTATAATATTGAGAATTTGATATAATATTGAGAAAGAGGAAGAATTGAAGGAATATAGATGTTTAAGTATAGGCAGAATGGTGAATGTTACTCAGTGTGTTAAGTGGCAACTTAAACCAGCCAATGACAGATCATAAGCCCTGTAGATGCCTAGACTTCTATATTCCTTTTTCTAAAATGTTCTCCATCTCTGTTGTAATATGTTTATAATATTAGTTTATCAAACAATAAATTGCAAACATTAGCTTACATAAATGTTACACACACCATAAAATCCTATTCAAAGCGTTATGTTATAGTGGGAAGGTGAGTAGGTATACATGTGTCACTATAATACATAAAATGTTATTGCATATTCAATAAAAACATTACAAAACACATTGTTATTAACCCTTAAATCACCCTGCAAATCAAGGATTACACTTATGTTCTTTAGGTAAGCAATAGTCTCACACGTGCCAGAATCTCTATTCTTTATATATTTAAAAATACAACTATCGTCTATTAGCCCTGAACATAAAGTAATATATCCCTTACTGTCAATGCTGTCCGATACTGTGCTCTGGGTGAATACAGAAGTGGAATCAATTCTGGACGCCTTTAGAAATTCTTTAAAATTTCACATTTATTCACCATTCTAACATTATGTTCGTTTATATTTTATAATCTAATCAAAGTCGTTTGTAATAATAACTTCCATATAATTCTGAGGATCACTTATCAAAAAATCATTAAAAATTAATTTTTAAAGCAAACTTTCAATATATGAAAAACAAAATACACTGAAGGAAGTACAAAAAAATTAGTATTTGGTTGGATATCCTTTGTTTATTATAACTGCTTGAAGTTGTCAAGGCATCAAGCGCACCAGGCATCGCAAATCTTTAGGTGTAAACACGGAATCGGGCCGGGATGATGTCGATCGGCTCTTTCTTGTTGCTTGGATTTTTTCAAGATACCATCACTATTAGTACAAACTTCACCTCATCACAGCCGCAAATGCTAATTTTGGTCTCATCACTCCAAATAACATTGCACAAATCTTCTTACATTCACTCCATGTGTGTCAGAGGCTAATCGATGCGTTTCTACACCCGTTTCTGGTTCTGATACAGCTTTTTTTCTTGGGTTTTTGATCGCAAATCATTTGAGTTTTTTTAGAATAGACCTGTAACAGACTTGTAAACCAGGCGTTCTGATGATGTTGTTGATATATTTTGTAGATCTCTGATAGTACTGCATGGCCTAGCGACAAATTCTGCACACATCTTGTTCTGTTCCTTAGACTTTCTTCCAGCTCTAGCAGCTGATTTCATCGATCCAGTGTTTGTAACCCGTACGCCGAGTTTCCTTACAGCTGACCTAGATGCTCCACCGCTCAAAATCTTTGCAATTTCTTCATAGATGTACCCTTCTTCATAATGGGCAATGGTTTTTCTCCTCTGCCCAGGTGGCTAATCCGATGTTAATGTTCCGAGTTATTTGGAGCCATTTTAGTTGTTTCACAATTTTATTCACTTTCCTCACAAGTCCTCACTTGTTAAAACATAATACCGGACTAAAACAATGATGAAACTGATTGTAAAGATCGCCCATGTCTTCCTGATTGATTATTAGAATAAACCCACAGGTCTTTTGAATGACTGATTTAAATCACACGACTTTGCATGTTGGTAGGAACAAAAATTTCAACCCGAAAATTGGTTTGTTATTTTTTAAATATACATTTTATAACCTTTACAAAACAAATCATGTGAAAATATTATGTACAGACATTGTAGGTAACAATAGAAATATTTTTGTATGAATTTGGCCAGAAGAATATACATTTTCTGGACAAATATCAAATTTTTACTAAGTGTCCAGAATTAATTCCACTACTGTACAAATATCATGCCTCTACTAATGCTTTTTAAAATACTAAGAGGACATTTTTTTACGTCAAAATATAAAGAAAGAAAAAAATTCAGGACAAATATCACACCAAATGTATATTATTAAAAAGCTTAAAGATAAGGGACGAAATTAACTTAATATTATAAATGCCACACTGTCACTCAACTAAAATACAAATGTACTGTGACCGGCTTCAGTTTTTCTCTAAAAATTTTATGATAAAACAAATTGTGGAAAGAAACATATTAAGGTTATATTTTTTGTGTGGCAATGAGACAACAATCGGGAGCACGAGGCTAGGGCTTTTAATAGTACCTTTGATATGCAGGGTGTGGTAGTAAAAAAGGTGGGATTTTGTTATGTAATAACGGTAAGATATCACAAAATCAGAAACAACATGAAACATGACAAGACTCGTCACCGATAAACTCTGACCACTTACTGTTAAAAGTGACTCTAAATTGTCAATACGTCCTCGCAGAATGTTTGTAGGCTTTGGTACCTTTTCTAATATTATTGGTTGCAGATAATTGTCTCTTGCGAATAGCATATTTTGCAGATCAATCATAGATTTTTTCGGTTTGATCTTTTTAACTGTTTCGTTTTCAACCAGGTCAAATGAATGTGCTTTAGACATTTGCTTTTTTGTTTCGAATAATCGTTTTAAATCAGCCTAGATTGAATATTGACATTAAATAAATGTATTAATGTGCCATAAATTCTTATGTGTAGAAAAAAAGGTTTGTAATAAATTATATAAAGCTACAGCCGAACTTGGTTATGACGATCGAGGAATAGCGTGATCTCGGATGAAATGGGGAAACATTCATCGGCATTTTAGTTAATGGTTTTCTCCATACATTTATTCACTTTTATAACGAGCTACTTATCGGACAAACCGAACGAAAATATTGTCAACAGTTGAGCAAAAACTCTTAAATTGTTTAAAAACATAATTTTAAAATTAAAAACCTGAGTAATAAAATCTAAACGGGCGGCTGACTTAGGATTGATGCTGCTGGGCATCGGGATGGAATGACGTAAGTGTCTAAGTACTTAATTGGTGTTTTTGCCGGCAACATTGAAAAATATCTCACATGGTTGAAATAGTATGTAAAAAATCCAAGCTTTGTGGTAAGTACCGGTTCGGCACCACATTACAATTTACAACTTTTTTTGTAGTTCATGAATGACATCCTTATTTCGGGGGTTTTCACGCTTTTCAGTTTTTTTTTCATGTTCTATGGGTCAATGCATAATAAACATTATGAGTGGGTGATTTTTAGATGAGTTATAAACTAACCATTGAATTATTAACATGTCTACTAACGAAAGGAAGTGTCTTTCAATTTGTGAAAAAGTGGCAATTATTTGTGAAATAGAATGTGGCGTGAAAAATCTTGTGTGTAAAAAATCTTCTTATCCTGTGTAAATATTGTGGAAAAATACGAATGTTTATTTATCTGCATTCTAAATTTCAAAAGTAGTATGTTTGTAAGCATTTATTATTTATAATTTACCTTAATAGTTTCATTGTTTTAATGGTATTAACAAGTAATGCTTACAACGCGCAAATTCAATCGGTCCCACCTTCCTCATAATAACCAAGTTTGACTGTATTTTATAATTTTTATCACTTTTAAGAAAATAGAATGCATGAACTATTTAGTTGTAGTGGTAAGAGTTGGGCCCGTACAACACGGTAAGAGATTTACGGATATAGTCAAATGAAATTTTCCATGTTACGAAAAATGAAATATTTGCATGAAATTTCATTGGTGATATGTTTGGCAACATGTTACTGATGAAGTTAGGTAAAATAAAATTCAGTATAAAATTCCAATGTTTATGTGGAAAATTTGAGTTTACTGTATTGATAAAGTTTATAAATCTCTTACTATCTCTTCGTAATAAGGGCCCTGGATTAATCTTATAATCTTTCTTCTTACCCTTTCTGCATCTAATTGTGAATATGCCACAGCAATCGGAAAATCAATTTCTCCGTTGTTGATTGTAAATAACATGTAATGTACCCGACTCGATCCCATTAGGAATCGAACCTAATATGGTTGGTACCTAATAACAACTGCGTGAGATGGGAAATATGACCAATCGTAACATTATATAAGTCTTTATAAACCCGTTCATGGAAGGTTTTATTCTCCCCAAAATAAAATTATTGCAAAATTAAACAATGACATACAATACATTCACTTTTTTATTGTGAAAAGATTTTCTGTGAATTTGGGCTATACATAGACGCAATAGATAAACCATGTAAGTTAAATCATTTCCTCTGGAAGAACCATAACCAAAAGGTTAGTAAAAATAATACAGAGCCATCACCATACGTATAATTTAAAAACTATATATATATTTTTTACATTTTTTATTATGTTGACTGCATAAAATAAGACTATCTAGGCAATCCAAAATTCCTTTGTGAAAGCAAAATTCAACTCTTCTTATATTTGAATAAGATTATATTTTAACAGATTGAAAAATCATCATGATAATGTAATTCATTACAGGAAAAAAATAATATCCATGTCATTAAAGTGACCCAAGTTGAAAAAAATAATATTTGTACCTATAAAAACTTTGTCTGCCTCGTGGTGTAATGGTCAGCACATTTGCCTACTATGCAAGAGGTCTCTGGTTTGATTCCCGACATGGTTGATATGAAATATTTATTTAAAAGGGTGTTTTCAGACCAGAATATTTCATATTCCCTGGACTGGTACCAGAAACGTAAGACTGATCATTTTATCTTCATGTAACAAAAAATAACCAAGATACGCAGCGATTGGTGTACCAATGCAGTGCCCGGAAAGGGAATGATGGTAATAAAAAGTTTACAAAAAATCTAAGGTTTGTGTAGAAAAAATTGACAAGATCAGTATCAATAAAACCTCTTTGAAATCGAGATCTAGGAGCAAAAATATATTTTTTATGGTATGTAATGTGATTGATTCAACTAATAAAGCGATTTAACTTTATTTACTAAATTTTCATATGCATAAAACTTAGTAATCGTAATAGTATTTAATTTACAATCTTTGATACGTAAATCCCAATTCCGTGGGACAAAGGTGCTGCGTTATTGTGTTGTTATATTATGTGATAACAACTGTAATATCTCAAACAAAAATTTAAATATTAACACTTACAATGCTTGCACACTTCATATGGGTAATATTTCTTCGTTTGGGAGCATGAGCATGTTTGTCAAAGGACCTGTTTCTTTCATGAATAACTCTTGCATGATCATCATCTGAAAAGTGAAACAATGTAAAAAATATTTCTATTGTATCAACCTCACTACGAACAGGGTTTGTTTACTTACGCTTATGAAGAACATTAGTTTTATCCACTATTGGCATAATTTCTTGGCGAGGCACTTTGGGTGATGGCATCTAAAAGTAAAATAAAATATGCAAGATAAATAGAAAATAAATATTTATGTATAACTATCTGATCTTCCAGCTTTTCGAAGATCTCTTTGCCACTAAAACAGTGTGGGATGAAGATGGATTGGCATGGTTTAGCTAGAAGTCAAATGAGTACCTCAATATATTATCATCCTCTAGCTGTATTGATCACGTCTTGGCCAAAACAAATAACAATCTCTATAGTTTTATATATCAATGTGGTCTAACTGATCATTACGCAATTACAGCAGCTATATCACTTTAAAAAAACAGAATATGCTGACAAGATTACCATTATGTTGAACATAATGTTATAACATCAGCCCAGATGATGGACGCTTCAATGCTGTCTGAAACTTCCGCAAGAAGTGCTACTGACACACGACATAGGAAAAAATGTTACCAGTTTTATTAAGACTGAAAATCTCAAAGTTCAGTACATTATTATACATAAACAATAATTATTAAAGACATGCAAACTAGCGGCACTGTTACGTGCTAGAAAATTCTACGGGCCTAAGTTGATCGGCCTTTTGGGTCTCGATTGATTAGGTTTTCAGGTACCTAGAATTATCGCCCCTTTGTGCTTCACAATATTTTTTTTGTTATTCGAAGCAATCAAAATGTATTAAAGAAATTATTATTATTTGGTAGAAATATTATTATTATTATATGGTGGAAAATTAAGATATTGCACAACTAATGATTAATTTAAAACGCGCATTGATCGAAAGACAACCGGAGTGGGCCAGAAGACATGGCGAAGTGATTTTGTTACACGACAATGCGCCGTCTCACACAGCAAAACCAGTGAGACACCATGAAATCCCTTGGATGGGACATCCGCACCCGCCATAATCCCCCGACCTGTCGCCATCTGACCATCACTTCTTTGCATCCATGGGGCACGCGCTCGCAGAGCAGCACTTCAGCAATTTTGAGGAAGTAGGAAAATGGCTCAGTGAATGGTTTGCCACATAAGAAAGTTTTTCTGGCGTGGTATTCATAACTTACCGAAAAATGGGCGAAGTGTGTAGAAGCCGATGGCCAATATTTTGAATAAACAAAAAATAAATTTCCCTTGAAAATACCATGTCTTCTTTACTACAAAAACCGGCAAAAACTTATGCATACACCCGGCATATATATATTAATACTATTTATAACATTGTATATATTTTCATACCTGTATTTCATCCTTGAAAAGATTATAAACTTTGGATAAGTATTCTATCATATTATGGTGGTGATAATCTGTCAGCAATGACATTTCAATAGCTTTAACAAATGGAGGAACACCTGTAAATACAAGACACATTTTGTCAAAATTTAAATTAATAAATTCACAAAATGACGAGTTTTTTAATAGAAGATAAAATAAGATCATTACATTTGGCTATTTCTAGACATAAAAAATTAGGAAATAAGCATAACGAGCTAGACATTTTTATGGTAAAATTCCCCTCGTATAAAAGACTTGCATTTAAAATTTAAAAATGGGTTAGGATAAAAGGATTTCTTTTATACCTACCTCGAAAGGTGTTTTAGTTTATTTATTTAAGTTCTATTTTCTGGTTATTTATTATTTTCTTAACTTTTAATTATTACTACATTAATTATTTGTATTGCAGTGTCCTTATTTACTATGGGTATTAATTACCCCCTCATCTCTGGGTGGTGTATATTTATAATAAATAAGTCGTATCTATATTGTCAGGTTTCTTGCAGAAGCTGGTAACCACATTTTATTAGTTGTGAGATATGGCACTTTTAAAGTTAAATGTTCATCCCAATTCAAATAACACTGCAAGCAGAATATTAGAAAATATTTTTTTGTATTCATAAAATATGAAATATTCTTATTTACTTTTTGAATAAAGATTATTTTATGTCATTTATGAAGATATTTAATTTTTCAAAACATTGTTACTAACTTATGCCAGAAACCCGGTGATATTACATGCGCCGTCGGCCCATAAATTAATAGAACTAATGCTTACCAATTTGACTAACTGAACCTCATTGTAAAATACTCTATGACATGTTGTTTTTCATTTATTTTTTTTCATAAGAGTTGAATGTGAAAGGCAAACTTTAATACATATCCCTTGCACCAGTATGGTTTTCAGCCCTTCATTTTAAATGAATTTTTGAGGTTACATTCATAATTTAGAATAAAATCTATTCATTTAGTGTCAAAGCAGAAGTTAAGATTAATCAGTAGAGGTATTTTTGTACTGTTTAATAAATAAATATTCTGCATGGCAAATAAATATGCTATCACATTGTAAGTTCAAAATAAACATAATTATGTAGTTTTAAGAAGAAAGGAATAAAGCTGTTTTACCTAATTTCTCAAGAATTTCTGAAGCCATATGGTTATTCTTTATTGCATCATTAGACAAGTTTGAACCTAATAGTTCTGGTGTATACTTGTTTACAATTCTACACAGTATGGTTCCATCTCTGAAAGATTTGGTGACATCTTCTACTGGATGCGGATACACCTCTTTTCTCAACCATTGTAGAAGGAAATCAAGAGGAAGACCGATACCTAAAAAAAAAAAAATATTGCCAATAATAAATGGAGTTTTTGTAATAACATTTCTTGGTGGAACGGCATATTAATTATAATAATAAAAATACATATAAACTTTAATTCCACTTTCATTTACAATATTTACCAGTGACTGGGCTTCGTCGTAATTGCCACTGTCAGACTGGTGGGAGACTAAACAAATTCTTATGTTATATACAAGTGAACGCAGACTCATCAGTCTGACGAAACTCGGTCACTGGTAAAATTATAAATAAAAGCAGAATAAAACGGAATTTTCATGATTATAATTAAAGTCTTATAGTTATACTAACACATTGTCGTCGGGACACGGCATTTGCCGTTTTTCGCGGACTGTCGGTCAACCGCGGGACACGGCAAATGCCGTTTTTGTCGACTGTCGGTTGTTGGCGGAAACGGCATTAAACGGGTTTGTTATCAGCGTGAAATAAAACGCCTTGAAGGGTGATTTGCTACCTGGGGTGCTAGGCGACAGTCTGTCGACGTTATTTGAGATGCCTTGTCCGGATTGGCTAGTGTGCCACTTGTAAAGGCGTCGCCAGAAATCTAGAGTTTTATGCGATCTCAATCTCCAGTTTAGTTTGAGTCATTTCACGTATTGGACTATTTTTCATACCGCTCGCACTGTTTTGTTTACTGTTTGGTATTTTCTTATTTGAATATATTAGCATTGTATAGGACGTTACCCCTACAAAAATGTCTTTACAAGCCAATGATAGTGACGATGAAGTGTATGCCGACAATTTATCTAATTGTTCATGGAATGATGACATTGAAGAGTTGTCAGACAAAGAACCGAGTGATGATGAACAAATACCAAGACCTAGAACGTTTCACCGTCGCACTATTGAAAGTGATTCTGATTCGGAGACGAGCTCAGATGAGGATGTGGACGAGTGGTCATCGTTTGATAATCCTCCAGTTCTGGAATCGTTTTTAGGCCGCTGCGGTTTGAATTCAAATGTCCATTGTCCTCAAACTGTAAGTGATGCGATAGAGTTATTTATCGGTGATGATTTGTTTGAATATTTTATAAACGAATCTAATAGATATTACCACCAAAACTCACATAATTACAAATTATATAAAAAATCGGGAAAGTGGAAAAATATTACTTTGAAAGAAATGAAAAAGTTTTTGGGGCTGATTATTTTGATGGGACAAGTTCGAAAGGATATAAGGGACGAGTACTGGTCTACTGAACCAACAACCGAAACTCCTTATTTTGCTAAAACGATGTCCAGAGACCGGTTTCGGCAGATATGGAAAGCGTGGCATTTTTCTAACAATGAAGAAATCATAGATAGTTCCGACCGATTATGCAAAGTAAAACCAATTATTGACCACTTTTTACCTAAATTTATTTATTTTTGATGATCAAATGTCAAATATGATTTCTTTGAAAATTTCGATCGAAAATATTATTTGGTTTAGAAATTGTGTCAATTTTAAGAAAGCGATATATTTTTGCGCTAATCGCGAAAAACACCCGCTATAGGCTAGAGTCTATTGTTCGAAGCGCCCGACTACAATGTGCTAATAGTCTTATATAAAAGTATTTAAAAAGACATCAAAAATATTACACTGTACTTTTCTGCTTTACCTTTTTCTAGTTGTAATTTAAAAAATGAAAATGTTTCTATTAAATCACGTACATTCTTAAAGACATATAAAAAAGAAATAAATCATTATAAGTTCCATTCCCCATTTAATAAATAAAGAATTGTTCTCGTTTTGTTCCTAACTATGTCACCAGAAGTCCAAATTTACTATTCATAAAATCTTGCAAGAGCAACTACGGTTTTAGGCCTCAATGTCTAGAATGTGTCATCACCATCATCAAACTCTTATCCATACCCAATGATGCATAGGGCACTGCATTGTTAAATCAAATCATTACAGGAATAGAAGGTAATCAGTTTTACACTTCAGGTGCCAATCCAGGGACAAATAAATACTGTAGTGTAAAATCACCTTTAAAAAGAAATATTCCATGTCAACTCTCTAAGAAATCGAACCCGGGACCTCAAGCATGGTAGGCAAAAATGTCAACCACTACATTATGAGGTAGACGTTTCTCCGCTCGATTTTGAACGGAGAGCAGCCATCAAGTCAAAAATACTTGTCCAGGATTCTGGTTCTATTTCACATACAGAACTGTCTTCATCTTCAACCCCATTTGCCCAGACACGGACAAATTTGTAGACCAATAAATTTTTCGCACTAGTTCTTCGGGATAGATCTTCGTAGATTTTCTTGCCATGAATGCAGTGACTTATTCTCTAAATAAACTAAACTATAGATTATATACCCCTATATTATTCTTTGTTTTGTTACTGCTAAATAATAAATTTGTTCTGTTTGTAAAGTTTCCATTTTAAGCATTTTAATTTCGCAATTGTTATAATTGATGTTACGGACGTTAACACTGGAAAGCGGCCTTTCTAAGGATCGCTACCTTACTAGATTATGTTATTAGTATTAGGGACCTCAGTATGTGTTCGAAATGTGCTCCCCTTCAATAAAGACTAGTATTGTTACTTACAGGGGTGGCCTTTTCCGTGCCGAGGCGTTTAAAATAGGTATTCAGTTTTTAAAAAAATAGTTTAAGGATTTTTTAATATGCACTGTTTCGTAATGCGGTGTCGTCGCTAGACTTACGTGGGAGCTCGAGGGAAATGTCTATATACGTGGAGGGAGGGAGACGGATGGAGCGGGTAGGTGGCTTCCTCTACGTCTTTTTTTTTGGTGCGGTATACGACGGCCTGGGCTCGCGCGGCGGGAGTGAATGGAGGGGCAAGCAAAACTGACGGTATAAAAGATATACTTTCAAAATAAACAATCACTTCTATGACGTTTGGCTTTTACTCATCTTTGATCTCTACCCGACTCGGCGTTCTACTCGACTTCACTTCACCTCGCTCGAGACCTTCGCTTCACCTTGGATTTTGGACTTCTCTCCCTACTGCTTCCTGACCACGGTGAATCGGATATTTCAACTGGAAGTAAGAGGCCCTTCTGAGGACATCTCCGGCCTTGACAAGACGCAATTGGATCGCCTAGCCTCTACTGTCTTACAACCAATGGAAGGGGCCATGCGCTCTTGTGACTACAACGGAGCCACAACACAATGTCAGTAGCGGGTTAGCTACAATTGGCTTAGGCGTAAATATTTCAAACAAATCACGTTTACATAACGTAGCCACATGTGCGACCTCTGATAAAGTTTTATTACAGAACTTTTAATAATTATTAATTTTAGTCTGAATTTTGATTACTTAGTATATGTTTGTTTCCCAGTTTCTACATTATTAATTTCTTATTAATTTCTTATTAATTTATTTATTTAACTTTTTGTACATAATGTTATTTGTACATTGGCGGGCCTATTGCCAAATGGCAATTTATTCCAACCAACCAATAAAATAATATAAATATTTTTATAGTTCAAGTTACAGAACATATTCAATAGAAAATAAAGATTAAAAAGCTAAAGATATATAAAAATAGAAATAAACGTATTTATAAATTACCTTAAATCAAAACTATTACTCAATGGGAAAAGGAAAAAAGAGGAAAAAGGAAAGGAGGAGAGATTAAGGAAGAGAAAGGAGATGTTTCTTCAGACGTGATTTAAAAAGAGATAATGTAGTAGCATCTTTGATGGTGTATGGGAGATGATTCCACAGTCGAGCCGCATGGACACTATATGAGTTAGAGAAGAAAGAGGAATTGTGGATGGGTATTAAGAGAGTGCCTTGAGTATTAGAACGAATAGGTAAACCATTCACTGATAAGCGTTTAAATTTTTCACGCATTATCTTATCAGTTTAATCTATCTTCAGTTTAAATAAGAAGAATAAAATAAATACGCTTACTTTTTCTTTTGTCTTCTCTCTCGGTCAAAAGATCTTGGGGATTTTTGCTTGGCTCTGGAGATTCCTGAAAAGAAAATTTATATGCATAAGAAATGAAGACAGTTTTATTTTTTTATCTTAGAAACTGCTTAGAGAACCAACAAAGAAGTCTTAAAAAGACACTGATTGGAATTTTGAAAATATGCTCCTTAACTCTCACAATGAGTATAATAGCTCCGAAGAATAAAAGTTAATCATAAATAAAACCTTACCACACTGTCTCTTTTAGACCGCTTCTTTTTCTTGGATGAAGATATTTTCTTTCGGCTATCACTCTCACCTAAAACAGTAAAACAATTTAAAACCAGTCAAACTAAAGAACTGCAATAATTGATAAAATTAATATGGTGGCTAAACAATATGAATTATGTAAAAAGGTAGGTTATATGTACTTACG